>NW_025726751.1:0-48169 GCF_021461395.2 Schistocerca americana
TTAGGAGGCCCTGAACGTTACAATGAACTATCATTTTTGAGTCGGATTCGAAAATCTAGACTCACCGGAGACGGACCATGTGGTGCCCGAGGCAGCGATATCCCCTTGGAGACAAGTCGGCTGGAGGCCGATGTATTGGATCTCGACGCAATTTGAGTGTTCCATCGTCATTAGGAGGCCCTGAACGTTACAATTAACAATCATTTTTGCGTCGGATTCGAAAATCTAGACTCACAGGAGAAGGACCATGTGGTGCCCGAGGCAGCAATAGACCCTTGGAGACAAGTCGGGTGCAGGCCGATGTATTGAATCTTGACGCAATTTGAGTGTTCCATCGTCATTACAAGGCCCTGAACGTTACAATTAACTTTCATTTTTGCGTCGGATTCGAAAATCTAGACTCACAGGAGAACGACCATTAGGTGCCCGAGGCAGCAATAGACCCTTGGAGACAAGTCGGCTGGAGGACGATGTATTGAATTTCGACGCAATTTGAGTGTTCCATCGGCATTAGGAGGCCCTGAACGTTACAATTAACTATCATTTTTGCGTCGGATTCGAAAATCTAGACTCACCGGAGACGGACCATGTGGTGCCCGAGGCAGCGATATCCCCTTGGAGACAAGTCGGCTGGAGGCCGATGTATTGGATCTCGACGCAATTTGAGTGTTCCATCGGCATTAGGAGGCCCTGAACGTTACAATTAACTATCATTTTTGCGTCGGATTCGAAAATCTAGACTCACAGGAAAACGACCATAAGGTGCCCGAGGCAGCAACAGACCCTTGGAGACAAGTCGGCTGGAGGCCGATGTATTGAATCTCGACGCAATTTGAGTGTTCCATCCTCATTAGGAGGCCCTAAACGTTACAATTCACTATCATTTTTGCGTCGGATTCGAAAATCTAGACTCACAGGAGAAGGACCATGTGGTGCCCGAGGCAGCAGCAGACCCTTGGAGACAAGTCGGCTGGAGGCCGATGTATTGAATCTCGACGCAATTTGAGTGTTCCATCGGCATTAGGAGGCCCTGTACGTTACAATTAACTATCATTTTTGCGTCGGATTCGAAAATCTAGACTCACAGGAGAACGACCATGAGGTGCCTGAGACTGCAATATCCTCTTGGATACAAGTCGACTGGAGGTCGATGTATTGAATCTCGACGCAATTTGAGTCTTCTATCGTCATTAGGAGGCGCCGAACGTTACAATTCACTATCATTTTTGCGTCGGATTCGATAATCTAAACTCACAGGAGAACGACCATAAGGTGCCGAGGCAGCAACAGACCCTTGGAGACAAGTCGGCTGGAGGCCGATGTATTGAACCTCGACACAATTTGAGTGTTCCATCGTCATTAGGAGGCCCTGAACGTTACAATTAACTATCATTTTTGCGTCGGATTCGATAATCTAGACTCACAGGAGAAGGACCATGTGGTGCCCGAGGCAGCAATAGACCCTTGGAGACAAGTCGGCTGCAGGCCGATGTATTGAATCTTGACGCAATTTGAGTGTCCATCGTCATTACAAGGCCCTGAACGTTACAATTAACTTTCATTTTTGCGTCGGATTCGAAAATCTAGACTCACGGGAGAACGACCATAAGGTGCCCGAGGCAGCAATAGACCCTTGGAGACAAGCCGGCTGGAGGCCGATGTATTGAATCTCGACGCAATTTGAGTGTTCCATCGGCATTAGGAGGCCCTGAACGTTACAATTAACTATCATTTTTGAGTCGGATTCGAAAATCTAGACTCACCGGAGACGGACCATGTGGTGCCCGAGGCAGCGATATCCCCTTGGAGACAAGTCGGCTGGAGGCCGATGTATTGAATCTCGACGCAATTTGAGAGTTCCATCGTCATTAGGAGGCCCTGAACGTTACAATTCACTATCATTTTTGCGTCGGATTCGAAAATCTAGACTCACAGGAGAAGGACCATGTGGTGCCCGAGGCAGCAACAGACCCTTTTAGACAAGTCGGCTGGAGGCCGATGTATTGAATCTCGACGCAATTTGAGAGTTCCATCGTCATTAGGAGGCCCTGAACGTTACAATTCACTATCATTTTTGCGTCAGATTCGAAAATCTAGCCTCACAGGAGAAGGACCATGTGGTGCCCGAGGCAGCAACAGACCCTTTTAGACAAGTCGGCTGGAGGCCGATGTTTTGAATCTCGACGCAATTTGAGTGTTCCATCGGCATTAGGAGGCCCTGAACGTTACAATTAACTATCATTTTTGCGTCGGATTCGAAAATCTAGACTCACCGGAGACGGACCATGTGGTGCCCGAGGCAGCGATATCCCCTTGGAGACAAGTCGGCTGGAGGCCGATGTATTGGATCTCGACGCAATTTGAGTGTTCCATCGGCATTAGGAGGCCCTGAACGTTACAATTAACTATCATTTTTGCGTCGGATTCGATAATCTCAACTCACAGGAGAACGACCATAAGGTGCCGAGGCAGCAACAGACCCTTGGAGACAAGTCGGCTGGAGGCCGATGTATTGAATCTCGACGCAATTTGAGTGTTCCATCGTCATTAGGAGGCCCTGAACGTTACAATTAATTTTTGCGTGGGATTCGAAAATCTAGACTCACAGGAGAAGGACCATGTGGTGCCCGAGGCAGCAATAGACCCTTGGAGACAAGTCGGCTGCAGGCCGATGTATTGAATCTTGACGCAATTTGAGTGTTCCATCGTCATTACAAGGCCCTGAACGTTACAATTAACTTTCATTTTTGCGTCGGATTCGAAAATCTAGACTCACAGGAGAACGACCATTAGGTGCCCGAGGCAGCAATAGACCCTTGGAGACAAGTCGGCTGGAGGACGATGTATTGAATTTCGACGCAATTTGAGTGTTCCATCGGCATTAGGAGGCCCTGAACGTTACAATTCACTATCATTTTTGCGTCGGATTCGAAAATCTAGACTCACAGGGGAAGGACCATGTGGTGCCCGAGGCAGCAACAGACCCTTTTAGACAAGGCGGCTGGAGGTCGATGTTTTGAATCTCGACGCAATTTGAGTGTTCCATCGGCATTAGGAGGCCCTGAACGTTACAATGAACTATCATTTTTGAGTCGGATTCGAAAATCTAGACTCACCGGAGACGGACCATGTGGTGCCCGAGGCAGCGATATCCCCTTGGAGACAAGTCGGCTGGAGGCCGATGTATTGGATCTCGACGCAATTTGAGTGTTCCATCGGCATTAGGAGGCCCTGAACGTTACAATTAACTATCATTTTTGCGTCGGATTCGAAAATCTAGACTCACAGGAAAACGACAATAAGGTGCCCGAGGCAGCAACAGACCCTTGGAGACAAGTCGGCTGGAGGCCGATGTATTGAATCTCGACGCAATTTGAGTGTTCCATCCTCATTAGGAGGCCCTAAACGTTACAATTCACTATCATTTTTGCGTCGGATTCGAAAATCTAGACTCACAGGAGAAGGACCATGTGGTGCCCGAGGCAGCAGCAGACCCTTGGAGACAAGTCGGCTGGAGGCCGATGTATTGAATCTCGACGCAATTTGAGTGTTCCATCGGCATTAGGAGGCCCTGTACGTTACAATTAACTATCATTTTTGCGTCGGATTCGAAAATCTAGACTCACAGGAGAACGACCATGAGGTGCCTGAGACTGCAATATCCTCTTGGATACAAGTCGACTGGAGGTCGATGTATTGAATCTCGACGCAATTTGAGTCTTCTATCGTCATTAGGAGGCGCCGAACGTTACAATTCACTATCATTTTTGCGTCGGATTCGATAATCTAAACTCACAGGAGAACGACCATAAGGTGCCGAGGCAGCAACAGACCCTTGGAGACAAGTCGGCTGGAGGCCGATGTATTGAACCTCGACACAATTTGAGTGTTCCATCGTCATTAGGAATCCCTGAACGTTACAATTAACTATCATTTTTGCGTCGGATTCGATAATCTAGACTCACAGGAGAAGGACCATGTGGTGCCCGAGGCAGCAATAGACCCTTGGAGACAAGTCGGCTGCAGGCCGATGTATTGAATCTTGACGCAATTTGAGTGTCCATCGTCAATACAAGGCCCTGAACGTTACAATTAACTTTCATTTTTGCGTCGGATTCGAAAATCTAGACTCACAGGAGAACGACCATAAGGTGCCCGAGGCAGCAATAGACCCTTGGAGACAAGCCGGCTGGAGGCCGATGTATTGAATCTCGACGCAATTTGAGTGTTCCATCGGCATTAGGAGGCCCTTAACGTTACAATTAACTATCATTTTTGAGTCGGATTCGAAAATCTAGACTCACCGGAGACGGACCATGTGGTGCCCGAGGCAGCGATATCCCCTTGGAGACAAGTCGGCTGGAGGCCGATGTATTGAATCTCGACGCAATTTGAGAGTTCCATCGTCATTAGGAGGCCCTGAACGTTACAATTCACTATCATTTTTGCGTCGGATTCGAAAATCTAGACTCACAGGAGAAGGACCATGTGGTGCCCGAGGCAGCAACAGACCCTTTTAGACAAGTCGGCTGGAGGCCGATGTATTGAATCTCCACGCAATTTGAGTGTTCCATCGGCATTAGGAGGCCCTGAACGTTACATTTAACTATCATTTTTGCGTCGGATTCGAAAATTTAGACTCACAGGAGAAAGACCATGAGGTGCCTGAGGCAGCAACAGACCCTTGGAGACAAGTCGGCTGGAGGCCGATGTATTGAATCTCGACGCAATTTGAGTCTTCTATCGTCATTAGGAGGCGCCGAACGTTACAATTCACTATCATTTTTGCGTCGGATTCGATAATCTAAACTCACAGGAGAACGACCATAAGGTGCCGAGGCAGCAACAGACCCTTGGAGACAAGTCGGCTGGAGGCCGATGTATTGAACCTCGACGCAATTTGAGTGTTCCATCGTCATTAGGAGGCTCCTGAACGTTACAATTAACTATCATTTTTGCGTCGGATTCGATAATCTAGACTCACAGGAGAAGGACCATGTGGTGCCAGAGGCAGCAATAGACCCTTGGAGACAAGTCGGCTGCAGGCCGATGTATTGAATCTTGACGCAATTTGAGTGTCCATCGTCATTACAAGGCCCTGAACGTTACAATTAACTTTCATTTTTGCGTCGGATTCGAAAATCTAGACTCACGGGAGAACGACCATAAGGTGCCCGAGGCAGCAATAGACCCTTGGAGACAAGCCGGCTGGAGGCCGATGTATTGAATCTCGACGCAATTTGAGTGTTCCATCGGCATTAGGAGGCCCTGAACGTTACAATTAACTATCATTTTTGAGTCGGATTCGAAAATCTAGACTCACCGGAGACGGACCATGTGGTGCCCGAGGCAGCGATATCCCCTTGGAGACAAGTCGGCTGGAGGCCGATGTATTGAATCTCGACGCAATTTAAGAGTTCCATCGTCATTAGGAGGCCCTGAACGTTACAATTCACTATCATTTTTGCGTCGGATTCGAAAATCTAGACTCACAGGAGAAGGACCATGTGGTGCCCGAGGCAGCAACAGACCCTTTTAGACAAGTCGGCTGGAGGCCGATGTATTGAATCTCCACGCAATTTGAGTGTTCCATCGGCATTAGGAGGCCCTGAACGTTACAATTACCTATCATTTTTGCGTCGGATTCGAAAATCTAGACTCACCGGAGACGGACCATGTGGTGCCCGAGGCAGCGATATCCCCTTGGAGACAAGTCGGCTGGAGGCCGATGTATTGAATCTCGACGCAATTTGAGAGTTCCATCGTCATTAGGAGGCCCTGAACGTTACAATTAACTATCATTTTTGCGTCGGATTCGATAATCTAAACTCACAGGAGAACGACCATAAGGTGCCCGAGGCAGCAACAGACCCTTGGAGACAAGTCGGCTGGAGGCCGATGTATTGAATCTCGACCCAATTTGAGTGTTCCATCGTCATTAGGAGGCCCTAAACGTTACAATTCACTATCATTTTCGCGTCGGATTCGAAAATCTAGACTCACAGGAGAAGGACCATGTGGTGCCCGAGGCAGCAACAGACCCTTGGAGACAAGTCGGCTGCAGGCCGATGTATTGAATCTCGACGCAATTTGAGTGTTCCATGGTCATTACAAGGCCCTGAACGTTACATTTAACTATCATTTTTGCGTCGGATTCGAAAATTTAGACTCACAGGAGAAAGACCATGAGGTGCCTGAGGCAGCAACAGACCCTTGGAGACAAGTCGGCTGGAGGCCGATGTATTGAATCTCGACGCAATTTGAGTCTTCTATCGTCATTAGGAGGCGCCGAACGTTACAATTCACTATCATTTTTGCGTCGGATTCGATAATCTAAACTCACAGGAGAACGACCATAAGGTGCCGAGGCAGCAACAGACCCTTGGAGACAAGTCGGCTGGAGGCCGATGTATTGAACCTCGACGCAATTTGAGTGTTCCATCGCCATTAGGAGGCTCCTGAACGTTACAATTAACTATCATTTTTGCGTCGGATTCGATAATCTAGACACAGGAGAAGGACCATGTGGTGCCAGAGGCAGCAATAGACCCTTGGAGACAAGTCGGCTGCAGGCCGATGTATTGAATCTTGACGCAATTTGAGTGTCCATCGTCATTACAAGGCCCTGAACGTTACAATTAACTTTCATTTTTGCGTCGGATTCGAAAATCTAGACTCACAGGAGAACGACCATAAGGTGCCCGAGGCAGCAATAGACCCTTGGAGACAAGCCGGCTGGAGGCCGATGTATTGAATCTCGACGCAATTTGAGTGTTCCATCGGCATTAGGAGGCCCTGAACGTTACAATTAACTATCATTTTTGAGTCGGATCCGAAAATCTAGACTCACCGGAGACGGAGCATGTGGTGCCCGAGGCAGCGATATCAACTTGGAGACAAGTCGGCTGGAGGCCGATGTATTGAATCTCGACGCAATTTGAGAGTTCCATCGTCATTAGGAGGCCCTGAACGTTACAATTAACTATCATTTTTGCGTCGGATTCGATAATCTAAACTCACAGGAGAACGACCATAAGGTGCCCGAGGCAGCAACAGACCCTTGGAGACAAGTCGGCTGGAGGCCGATGTATTGAATCTCGACCCAATTTGAGTGTTCCATCGTCATTAGGAGGCCCTAAACGTTACAATTCACTATCATTTTTGCGTCGGATTCGAAAATCTAGACTCACAGGAGAAGGACCATGTGGTGCCCGAGGCAGCAACAGACCCTTGGAGACAAGTCGGCTGCAGGCCGATGTATTGAATCTCGACGCAATTTGAGTGTTCCATCGTCATTACAAGGCCCTGAACGTTACATTTAACTATCATTTTTGCGTCGGATTCGAAAATTTAGACTCACAGGAGAAAGACCATGAGGTGCCTGAGGCAGCAACAGACCCTTGGAGACAAGTCGGCTGGATGCCGATGTATTGAATCTCGACGCAATTTGAGTGTTCCATCGGCATTAGGAGGCCCTGAACGTTACAATTAACTATCATTTTTGCGTCGGATTCGAAAATCTAGACTCACAGGAGAACGACCATGAGGTGCCTGAGACTGCAATATCCTCTTGGATACAAGTCGACTGGAGGTCGATGTATTGAATCTCGACGCAATTTGAGTCTTCTATCGTCATTAGGAGGCGCCGAACGTTACAGTTCACTATCATTTTTGCGTCGGATTCGATAATCTAAACTCACAGGAGAACGACCATAAGGTGCCGAGGCAGCAACAGACCCTTGGAGACAAGTCGGCTGGAGGCCGATGTATTGAACCTCGACGCATTTTGAGTGTTCCATCGTCATTAGGAGGCCCTGAACGTTACAATTAACTATCATTTTTGCGTCGGATTCGATAATCTAGACTCACAGGAGAAGGACCATGTGGTGCCCGAGGCAGCAATAGACCCTTGGAGACAAGTCGGCTGCAGGCCGATGTATTGAATCTCGACGCAATTTGAGTGTTCCATCGGCATTAGGAGGCCCTGAACGTTACAATTAACTATCATTTTTGCGTCGGATTCGAAAATCTAGACTCACCGGAGACGGACCATGTGGTGCCCGAGGCAGCGATATCCCCTTGGAGACAAGTCGGCTGGAGGCCGATGTATTGAATCTCGACGCAATTTGAGAGTTCCATCGTCATTACAAGGCCCTGAACGTTACATTTAACTATCATTTTTGCGTCGGATTCGAAAATTTAGACTCACAGGAGAACGACCATAAGGTGCCCGAGGCAGCAATAGACCCTAGGAGACAAGCCGGCTGGAGGCCGATGTATTGAATCTCGACGCAATTTGAGTGTTCCATCGGCATTAGGAGGCCCTGAACGTTACAATTAACTATCATTTTTGCGTCGGATTCGAAAATCTAGACTCACAGGAGAACGACCATGAGGTGCCTGAGGCTGCAATATCCTCTTGGATACAAGTCGACTGGAGGTCGATGTATTGAATCTCGACGCAATTTGAGTCTTCTATCGTCATTAGGAGGCGCCGAACGTTACAATTCACTATCATTTTTGCGTCGGATTCGATAATCTAAACTCACAGGAGAACGACCATAAGGTGCCGAGGCAGCAACAGACCCTTGGAGACAAGTCGGCTGGAGGCCGATGTATTGGATCTCGACGCAATTTGAGTGTTCCATCGGCATTAGGAGGCCCTGAACGTTACAATTAACTATCATTTTTGCGTCGGATTCGATAATCTAAACTCACAGGAGAACGACCATAAGGTGCCGAGGCAGCAACAGACCCTTGGAGACAAGTCGGCTGGAGGCCGATGTATTGAATCTCGACGCAATTTGAGTGTTCCATCGTCATTAGGAGGCCCTGAACGTTACAATTAACTATCATTTTTGCGTCGGATTCGAAAATCTACACTCACAGGAGAAGGACCATGTGGTGCCCGAGGCAGCAATAGACCCTTGGAGACAAGTCGGCTGCAGGCCGATGTATTGAATCTTGACGCAATTTGAGTGTTCCATCGTCATTACAAGGCCCTGGACGTTACAATTAACTTTCATTTTTGCGTCGGATTCGAAAATCTAGACTCACAGGAGAACGACCATAAGGTGCCCGAGGCAGCAATAGACCCTTGGAGACAAGTCGGCTGGAGGACGATGTATTGAATCTCGACGCAATTTGAGTGTTCCATCGGCATTAGGAGGCCCTGAACGTTACAATTAACTATCATTTTTGCTTCGGATTCGAAAATCTAGACTCACCGGAGACGGACCATGTGGTGCCCGAGGCAGCGATATCCCCTTGGAGACAAGTCGGCTGGAGGCCGATGTATTGAATCTCGACGCAATTTGAGAGTTCCATCGTCATTAGGAGGCCCTGAACGTTACAATTCACTATCATTTTTGCGTCGGATTCGAAAATCTAGCCTCACAGGAGAAGGACCATGTGGTGCCCGAGGCAGCAACAGACCCTTTTAGACAAGTCGGCTGGAGGCCGATGTTTTGAATCTCGACGCAATTTGAGTGTTCCATCGGCATTAGGAGGCCCTGAACGTTACAATTAACTATCATTTTTGCGTCGGATTCGAAAATCTAGACTCACCGGAGACGGACCATGTGGTGCCCGATGCAGAGATATCCCCTTGGAGACTAGTCGGCTGGAGGCCGATGTATTGGATCTCGACGCAATTTGAGTGTTCCATCGGCATTAGGAGGCCGTGAACGTTACAATTAACTATCATTTTTGCGTCGGATTCGATAATCTCAACTCACAGGAGAACGACCATAAGGTGCCGAGGCAGCAACAGACCCTTGGAGACAAGTCGGCTGGAGGCCGATGTATTGAATCTCGACGCAATTTGAGTGTTCCATCGTCATTAGGAGGCCCTGAACGTTACAATTATCAATCATTTTTGCGTCGGATTCGAAAATCTAGACTCACAGGAGAAGGACCATGTGGTGCCCGAGGCAGCAATAGACCCTTGGAGACAAGTCGGCTGCAGGCCGATGTATTGAATCTTGACGCAATTTGAGTGTTCCATCGTCATTACAAGGCCCTCAACGTTACAATTAACTTTCATTTTTGCGTCGGATTCGAAAATCTAGACTCACAGGAGAACGACCATTAGGTGCCCGAGGCAGCAATAGACCCTTGGAGACAAGTCGGCTGGAGGACGATGTATTGAATTTCGACGCAATTTGAGTGTTCCATCGGTATTAGGAGGCCCTGAGCGTTACAATTCACTATCATTTTTGCGTCGGATTCGAAAATCTAGACTCACAGGAGAAGGACCATGTGGTACCCGAGGCAGCAACAGACCCTTTTAGACAAGTCGGCTGGAGGTCGATGTTTTGAATCTCGACGCAATTTGAGTGTTCCATCGGCATTAGGAGGCCCTGAACGTTACAATTAACTATCATTTTTGCGTCGGATTCGAAAATCTAGACTCACCGGAGACGGACCATGTGGTGCCCGAGGCAGCGATATCCCCTTGGAGACAAGTCGGCTGGAGGCCGATGTATTGGATCTCGACGCAATTTGAGTGTTCCATCGGCATTAGGAGGCCCTGAACGTTACAATTAACTATCATTTTTGCGTCGGATTCGAAAATCTAGACTCACAGGAAAACGACCATAAGGTGCCCGAGGCAGCAACAGACCCTTGGAGACAAGTCGGCTGGAGGCCGATGTATTGAATCTCGACGCAATTTGAGTGTTCCATCCTCATTAGGAGGCCCTAAACGTTACAATTCACTATCATTTTTGCGTCCGATTCGAAAATCTAGACTCACAGGAGAAGGACCATGTGGTGCCCGAGGCAGCAGCAGACCCTTGGAGACAAGTCGGCTGCAGGCCGATGTATTGAATCTCGACGCAATTTGAGTGTTCCATCGTCATTACAAGGCCCTGAACGTTACATTTAACTATCATTTTTGCGTCGGATTCGAAAATTTAGACTCACAGGAGAAAGACCATGAGGTGCCTGAGGCAGCAACAGACCCTTGGAGACAACTCGGCTGGAGGCCGATGTATTGAATCTCGACGCAATTTGAGTGTTCCATCGTCATTACATGGCCCTGAACGTTACATTTAACTATCATTTTTGCGTCGGATTCGAAAATCTAGACTCACAGGAGAAGGACCATGTGGTACCCGAGGCAGCAACAGACCCTTTTAGACAAGTCGGCTGGAGGCCGATGTATTGAATCTTGACGCAATTTGAGTGTTCCATCGTCATTACAAGGCCCTCAACGTTACAATTAACTTTCATTTTTGCGTCGGATTCGAAAATCTAGACTCACAGGAGAACGACCATTAGGTGCCCGAGGCAGCAATAGACCCTTGGAGACAAGTCGGCTGGAGGACGATGTATTGAATTTCGACGCAATTTGAGTGTTCCATCGGTATTAGGAGGCCCTGAGCGTTACAATTCACTATCATTTTTGCGTCGGATTCGAAAATCTAGACTCACAGGAGAAGGACCATGTGGTACCCGAGGCAGCAACAGACCCTTTTAGACAAGTCGGCTGGAGGTCGATGTTTTGAATCTCGACGCAATTTGAGTGTTCCATCGGCATTAGGAGGCCCTGAACGTTACAATTAACTATCATTTTTGCGTCGGATTCGAAAATCTAGACTCACCGGAGACGGACCATGTGGTGCCCGAGGCAGCGATATCCCCTTGGAGACAAGTCGGCTGGAGGCCGATGTATTGGATCTCGACGCAATTTGAGTGTTCCATCGGCATTAGGAGGCCCTGAACGTTACAATTAACTATCATTTTTGCGTCGGATTCGAAAATCTAGACTCACAGGAAAACGACCATAAGGTGCCCGAGGCAGCAACAGACCCTTGGAGACAAGTCGGCTGGAGGCCGATGTATTGAATCTCGACGCAATTTGAGTGTTCCATCCTCATTAGGAGGCCCTAAACGTTACAATTCACTATCATTTTTGCGTCCGATTCGAAAATCTAGACTCACAGGAGAAGGACCATGTGGTGCCCGAGGCAGCAGCAGACCCTTGGAGACAAGTCGGCTGCAGGCCGATGTATTGAATCTCGACGCAATTTGAGTGTTCCATCGTCATTACAAGGCCCTGAACGTTACATTTAACTATCATTTTTGCGTCGGATTCGAAAATTTAGACTCACAGGAGAAAGACCATGAGGTGCCTGAGGCAGCAACAGACCCTTGGAGACAACTCGGCTGGAGGCCGATGTATTGAATCTCGACGCAATTTGAGTGTTCCATCGTCATTACATGGCCCTGAACGTTACATTTAACTATCATTTTTGCGTCGGATTCGAAAATTTAGACTCACAGGAGAAAGACCATGAGGTGCCTGAGGCAGCATTAGACCCTTGGAGACAAGTCGGCTGGAGGCCGATGTATTGAATCTCGACGCAATTTGAGTGTTCCATCATCATTAGGAGGCCCTAAACGTTACAATTCACTATCATTTTTGCGTCGGATTCGAAAATCTAGACTCGCAGGAGAAGGACCATGTGGTGCCCGAGGCAGCAATAGACCCTTGGAGACAAGTCGGCTGCAGGCCGATGTATTGAATCTCGATGCAATTTGAGTGTTCCATCGGCATTAGGAGGCCCTGAACGTTACAAATAACTATCATTTTTGCGTCGGATTCGAAAATCTAGACTCACCGGAGACGGACCATGTGGTGCCCGAGGTAGCGATATCCCCTTGGAGACAAGTCGGCTGGAGGTCGATGTATTGAATCTCGACGCAATTTGAGAGTTCCATCGTCATTAGGAGGCCCTGAACGTTACAATTCACTATCATTTTTGCGTCGGATTCGAAAATCTAGCCTCACAGGAGAAGGACCATGTGGTGCCCGAGGCAGCAACAGACCCTTTTAGACAAGTCGGCTGGAGGCCGATGTTTTGAATCTCGACGCAATTTGAGTGTTCCATCGTCATTAGGAGGCCCTGAACGTTACAAATAACTATCATTTTTGCGTCGGATTCGAAAATCTAGACTCACAGGAGAACGACCATTAGGTGCCCGAGGCAGCAATAGACCCTTGGAGACAAGTCGGCTGGAGGACGATGTATTGAATTTCGACGCAATTTGAGTGTTCCATCGGCATTAGGAGGCCCTGAACGTTACAATTCACTATCATTTTTGCGTCGGATTCGAAAATCTAGACTCACAGGAGAAGGACCATGTGGTGCCCGAGGCAGCAACAGACCCTTTTAGACAAGTCGGCTGGAGGTCGATGTTTTGAATCTCGACGCAATTTGAGTGTTCCATCGGCATTAGGAGGCCCTGAACGTTACAATTAACTATCATTTTTGCGTCGGATTCGAAAATCTAGACTCACAGGAAAACGACCATAAGGTGCCCGAGGCAGCAACAGACCCTTGGAGACAAGTCGGCTGGAGGCCGATGTATTGAATCTCGACGCAATTTGAGTATTCCATCCTCATTAGGAGGCACTAAACGTTACAATTCACTATCATTTTTGCGTCCGATTCGAAAATCTAGACTCACAGGAGAAGGACCATGTGGTGCCCGAGGCAGCAGCAGACCCTTGGAGACAAGTCGGCTGCAGGCCGATGTATTGAATCTCGACGCAATTTGAGTGTTCCATCGTCATTACAAGGCCCTGAACGTTACTTTTAACTATCATTTTTGCGTCGGATTCGAAAATCTAGACTCGCAGGAGAAGGACCATGTGGTGCCCGAGGCAGCAATAGACCCTTGGAGACAAGTCGGCTGCAGGCCGATGTATTGAATCTCGATGCAATTTGAGTGTTCCATCGTCATTACAAGGCCCTGAACGTTACATTTAACTATCATTTTTGCGTCGGATTCGAAAATTTAGACTCACAGGAGAACGACCATAAGGTGCCCGAGGCAGCAATAGACCCTTGGAGACAAGCCGGCTGGAGGACGATGTATTGAATCTCGACGCAATTTGAGTGTTCCATCGGCATTAGGAGGCCCTGTACGTTACAATTAACTATCATTTTTGCGTCGGATTCGAAAATCTAGACTCACAGGAGAACGACCATGAGGTGCCTGAGACTGCAATATCCTCTTGGATACAAGTCGACTGGAGGTCGATGTATTGAATCTCGACGCAATTTGAGTCTTCTATCGTCATTAGGAGGCGCCGAACGTTACAATTCACTATCATTTTTGCGTCGGATTCGATACTCTAAACTCACAGGAGAACGACCATAAGGTGCCGAGGCAGCAACAGACCCTTGGAGACAAGTCGGCTGGAGGCCGATGTATTGAACTTCGACGCAATTTGAGTGTTCCATCGTCATTAGGAGGCCCTGAACGTTACAATTAACTATCATTTTTGAGTCGGATTCGAAAATCTAGACTCACCGGAGACGGACCATGTGGTGCCCGAGGCAGCGATATCCCCTTGGAGACAAGTCGGCTGGAGGCCGATGTATTGGACCTCGACGCAATTTGAGAGTTCCATCGGCATTAGGAGGCCCTGAACGTTACAATTCACTATCATTTTTGCGTCGGATTCGAAAATCTAGACTCACAGGAGAAGGACCATGTGGTGCCCGAGGCAGCAACAGACCCTTTTAGACAAGTCGGCAGGAGGTCGATGTTTTGAATCTCGACGCAATTTGAGTGTTCCATCGGCATTAGGAGGCCCTGAACGTTACAATGAACTATCATTTTTGAGTCGGATTCGAAAATCTAGACTCACCGGAGACGGACCATGTGGTGCCCGAGGCAGCGATATCCCCTTGGAGACAAGTCGGCTGGAGGCCGATGTATTGGATCTCGACGCAATTTGAGTGTTCCATCGTCATTAGGAGGCCCTGAACGTTACAATTAACTATCATTTTTGCGTCGGATTCGAAAATCTAGACTCACAGGAAAACGACCATAAGGTGCCCGAGGCAGCAACAGACCCTTGGAGACAAGTCGGCTGGAGGCGATGTATTGAATCTCGACGCAATTTGAGTGTTCCATCCTCATTAGGAGGCCCTAAACGTTTACAATTCACTATCATTTTTGCGTCCGATTCGAAAATCTAGACTCACAGGAGAAGGACCATGTGGTGCCCGAGGCAGCAGCAGACCTTGGAGACAAGTCGGCTGCAGGCCGATGTATTGAATCTCGACGCAATTTGAGTGTTCCATCGTCATTACAAGGCCCTGAACGTTACAATTAACTTTCATTTTTGCGTCGGATTCGAAAATCTAGACTCACAGGAGAAAGACCATGAGGTGCCTGAGGCAGCAACAGACCCTTGGAGACAACTCGGCTGGAGGCCGATGTATTGAATCTCGACGCAATTTGAGTGTTCCATCGTCATTACATGGCCCTGAACGTTACATTTAACTATCATTTTTGCGTCGGATTCGAAAATTTAGACTCACAGGAGAAAGACCATGAGGTGCCTGAGGCAGCATTAGACCCTTGGAGACAAGTCGGCTGGAGGCCGATGGTATTGAATCTCGACGCAATTTGAGTGTTCCATCATCATTAGGAGGCCCTAAACGTTACAATTCACTATCATTTTTGCGTCGGATTCGAAAATCTAGACTCACAGTAGAAGGACCATGTGGTGCCCGAGGGCAGCAACAGACCCTTTTAGAAAAGTCGGCTGGAGGCCAATGTTTTGAATCTCGACGCAATTTGAGTGTTCCATCGGCATTAGGAGGCCCTGAACGTTACAATTAACTATTCATTTTTGCGTCGGATTCGAAAATCTAGACTCGCAGGGAGAAGGACCATGTGGTGCCCGAGGCAGCAATAGACCCTTGGAGACAAGTCGGCTGCAGGCCGATGTATTGAATCTCGATGCAATTTGAGTGTTCCATCGTCATTACAAGGCCCTGAACGTTACATTTAACTATCATTTTTGCGTCGGATTCGAAAATTTAGACTCACAGGAGAACGACCATAAGGTGCCCGAGGCAGCAACAGACCCTTGGAGACAAGCCGGCTGGAGGACGATGTATTGAATCTCGACCGCAATTTGAGTGTTCCATCGGCATTAGGAGGCCCTGTACGTTACAATTAACTATCATTTTTGCGTCGGATTCGAAAATCTAGACTCACAGGAGAACGACCATGAGGTGCCTGAGACTGCAATATCCTCTTGGATACAAGTCGACTGGAGGTCGATGTATTGAATCTCGACGCAATTTGAGTCTTCTATCGTCATTAGGAGGCGCCGAACGTTACAATTCACTATCATTTTTGCGTCGGATTCGATAATCTAAACTCACAGGAGAACGACCATAAGGTGCCGAGGCAGCAACAGACCCTGGAGACAAGTCGGCTGGAGGTCGATGTATTGAACTTCGACGCAATTTGAGTGTTCCATCGTCATTAGGAGGCCCTGAACGTTACAATTAAATATCATTTTTGCGTCGGATTCGATAATCTAGACTCACAGGAGAAGGACCATGTGGTGCCCGAGGCAGCAATAGACCCTTGGAGACAAGTCGGCTGCAGGCGATGTATTGAATCTTGACGCAATTTGAGTGTCCATCGGCATTACAAGGCCCTGAACGTTACAATTAACTTTCATTTTTGCGTCGGATTCGAAAATCTAGACTCACGGGGAGAACGACCATAAGGTGCCCGAGGCAGCAATAGACCCTTGGAGACAAGCCGGCTGGAGGCCGATGTATTGAATCTCGACGCAATTAGAGTGTTCCATCGGCATTAGGAGGCCCTGAACGTTACAATTAACTATCATTTTTGAGTCGGATTCGAAAATCTAGACTCACCGGAGACGGACCATGTGGTGCCCGAGGCAGCGATATCCCCTTGGAGACAAGTCGGCTGGAGGCCGATGTATTGAATCTCGACGCAATTTGAGAGTTCCATCGTCATTAGGAGGCCCTGAACGTTTACAATTCACTATCATTTTTGCGTCGGATTCGAAAATCTAGACTCACAGGAGAAGGACCATGTGGTGCCCGAGGCAGCAACAGACCCTTTTAGACAAGTCGGCTGGAGGCCGATGTATTGCATCTCGGACGCAATTTGAGTGTTCCATCGGCATTAGGAGGCCCTGAACGTTACAATTAACTATCATTTTTGCGTCGGATTCGAAAATCTAGACTCACCGGAGACGGACCATGTGGTGCCCGAGGCAGCGATATCCCTTTGGAGACAAGTCGGCTGGAGGCGATGTATTGGATCTCGACGCAATTTGAGTGTTCCATCGGCATTAGGAGGCCCTGAACGTTACAATTAACTATCATTCTTGCGTCGGATTCGATAATCTAAACTCACAGGAGAACGACCATAAGGTGCCCGAGGCAGCAACAGACCCTTGGAGACAAGTCGGCTGGAGGCCGATGTATTGAATCTCGACCCAATTTGAGTCTTCCATCGTCATTAGTAGGCCCTAAACGTTACAATTCACTATCATTTTTGCGTCGGATTCGATAATCTAGACTCACAGGAGAAGGACCATGTGGTGCCAGAGGCAGCAATAGACCCTTGGAGACAAGTCGGCTGCAGGCCGATGTATTGAATCTTGACGTAATTTGAGTGTCCATCGTCATTACAAGGCCCTGAACGTTACAATTAACTTTCATTTTTGCGTCGGATTCGAAAATCTAGACTCACAGGAGAACGACCATAAGGTGCCCGAGGCAGCAATAGACCCTTGGAGACAAGCCGGCTGGAGGCCGATGTATTGAACCTCGACGCAATTTGAGTGTTCCATCGTCATTAGGAGGCCCTGAACGTTACAATTAATATCATTTTTTGCGTCGGATTCGATAATCTAGACTCACAGGAGAACGACCATAAGGGTGCCGAGGCAGCAACAGACCCTTGGAGACAAGTCGGCTGGAGGTCGATGGTATTGAACTTCGACGCAATTTGAGTGTTCCATCGTCATTAGGAGGCCCTGAACGTTACAATTAAATATCATTTTTGCGTCGGATTCGATAATCTAGACTCACAGGAGAAGGACCATGTGGTGCCCGAGGCAGCAATAGACCCTTGGAGACAAGTCGGCTGCAGGCCGATGTATTGAATCTTGACGCAATTTGAGTGTCCATCGGCATTACAAGGCCCTGAACGTTACAATTAACTTTCATTTTTGCGTCGGATTCGAAAATCTAGACTCACGGGAGAACGACCATAAGGTGCCCGATGGCAGCAATAGACCCTTGGAGACAAGCCGGCTGGAGGCCGATGTATTGAATCTCGACGCAATTAGAGTGTTCCATCGGCATTAGGAGGCCCTGAACGTTACAATTAACTATCATTTTTGAGTCGGATTCGAAAATCTAGACTCACCGGAGACGGACCATGTGGTGCCCGAGGCAGCGATATCCCCTTGGAGACAAGTCGGCTGGAGGCCGATGTATTGAATCTCGACGCAATTTGAGAGTTCCATCGTCATTAGGAGGCCCTGAACGTTACAATTCACTATCATTTTTGCGTCGGATTCGAAAATCTAGACTCACAGGAGAAGGACCATGTGGTGCCCGAGGCAGCAACAGACCCTTTTAGACAAGTCGGCTGGAGGCCGATGTATTGCATCTCGACGCAATTTGAGTGTTCCATCGGCATTAGGAGGCCCTGAACGTTACAATTAACTATCATTTTTGCGTCGGATTCGAAAAATCTAGACTCACCGGAGACGGACCATGTGGTGCCCGAGGCAGCGATATCCCCTTGGAGACAAGTCGGCTGGAGGCCGATGTATTGGATCTCGACGCAATTTGAGTGTTCCATCGGCATTAGGAGGCCCTGAACGTTTACAATTAACTATCATTTTTGCGTCGGATTCGATAATCTAAACTCACAGGAGAACGACCATAAGGTGCCCGAGGCAGCAACAGACCCTTGGAGACAAGTCGGCTGGAGGCCGATGTATTGAATCTCGACCCAATTTGAGTCTTCCATCGTCATTAGTAGGCCCTAAACGTTACAATTCACTATCATTTTTGCGTCGGATTCGATAATCTAGACTCACAGGAGAAGGACCATGTGGTGCCAGAGGCAGCAATAGACCCTTGGAGACAAGTCGGCTGCAGGCCGATGTATTGAATCTTGACGTAATTTGAGTGTCCATCGTCATTACAAGGCCCTGAACGTTACAATTAACTTTCATTTTTGCGTCGGATTCGAAAATCTAGACTCACAGGAGAACGACCATAAGGTGCCCGAGGCAGCATAGACCCTTGGAGACAAGCCGGGCTGGAGGCCGATGTATTGAACCTCGACGCAATTTGAGTGTTCCATCGTCATTAGGAGGCCCTGAACGTTACAATTAACTATCATTTTTGCGTCGGATTCGATAATCTAGACTCACAGGGAGAAGGACCATGTGGGTGCCAGAGGCAGCAATAGACCCTTGGAGAGAAGTCGGCTGCAGGCCGATGTATTGAATCTTGACGCAATTTGAGTGTCCATCGTCATTACAAGGCCCTGAACGTTACAATTAACTTTCATTTTTGCGTCGGATTCGAAAATCTAGACTCACAGGGAGAACGACCATAAGGTGCCCGAGGCAGCAATAGAACCCTTGGAGACAAGCCGGCTGGAGGCCGATGTATTGAATCTCGACGCAATTTGAGTGTTCCATCGGCATTAGGAGGCCCTGAGCGTTACAATTAACTATCATTTTTGAGTCGGAATCGAAAATCTAGACTCACCGGAGACGGACCATGTGGTGCCCGAGGCAGCGATATCCCCTTGGAGACAAGTCGGCTGGAGGCCGATGTATTGAATCTCGACGCAATTTGAGAGTTCCATCGTCATTAGGAGGCCCTGAACGTTACAATTCACTATCATTTTTGCGTCGGATTCGAAAATCTAGACTCACAGGAGAAGGACCATGTGGTGCCCGAGGCAGCAACAGACCCTTTTAGACAAGTCGGCTGGAGGCCAATGTTTTGAATCTCGACGCAATTTGAGTGTTCCATCGGCATTAGGAAGGCCCTGAACGTTACAATTAACTATCATATTTTTGCGTCGGATTCGAAAATCTAGACTCACAGGATAACGACCATAAGGTGCCCGAGGCAGCAACAGACCCTTGGAGACAAGTCGGCTGGAGGCCGATGTATTGAATCTCGACGCAGGTTGAGTGTTCCATCGTCATTAGGAGGCCCTAAACGTTACAATTCACTATCATTTTGCGTCGGATTCGAAAATCTAGACTCACAGGAGAAGGACCATGTGGTGCCCGAGGCAGCAACAGACCCTTGGAGACAAGTCGGCTGCAGGCCGATGTATTGAATCTCGACGCAATTTGAGTGTTCCATCGTCATTACAAGGCCCTGAACGTTACATTTAACTATCATTTTTGCGTCGGATTCGAAAATTTAGACTCACAGGAGAAAGACCATGAGGTGCCTGAGGCAGCAACAGACCCTTGGAGACAAGTCGGCTGGAGGCCGATGTAATTGAATCTCGACGCAATTTGAGTGTTCCATCGTCATTACAAGGCCCTGAAACGTTACATTTAACTATCATTTTTGCGTCGGATTCGAAATTTAGACTCACAGGAGAAAGACCATGAGGTGCCCGAGGCAGCACCAGACCCTTGGAGACAAGTCGGCTGGAGGCCGATGTATTGAATCTCGACGCAATTTGAGTGTTCCATCGTCATTAGGAGGCCCTAAACGTTACAATTCACTATCATTTTTGCGTTCGGATTCGAAAATCTAGACTCACAGGAGAAGGACCATGTGGTGCCCGATGCAGCAACAGACCCTTGGAGACAAGTCGGCTGCAGGCCGATGTATTGAATCTCGACGCAATTTGAGTGTTCCATCGTCATTACAAGGCCCTGAACGTTACATTTAACTATCATTTTTGCGTCGGATTCGAAAATTTAGACTCACAGGAGAAAGACCATGAGGTGCCTGAGGCAGCAACAGACCCTTGGAGACAAGTCGGCTGGAGGCCGATGTATTGAATCTCGACGCAATTTGAGTGTTCCATCGTCATTACAAGGCCCTGAACGTTACATTTAACTATCATTTTTGCGTCGGATTCGAAAATTTAGACTCACAGGAGAACGACCATAAGGTGCCCGAGGCAGCAATAGACCCTAGGAGACAAGCCGGCTGGAGGCCGATGTATTGAATCTCGACGCAATTTGAGTGTTCCATCGGCATTAGGAGGCCCTGAACGTTACAATTAACTATCATTTTTGCGTCGGATTCGAAAATCTAGACTCACAGGAGAACGACCATGAGGTGCCTGAGACTGCAATATCCTCTTGGATACAAGTCGACTGGAGGTCGATGTATTGAATCTCGACGCAATTTGAGTCTTCTATCGTCATTAGGAGGCGCCGAACGTTACAGTTCACTATCATTTTTGCGTCGGATTCGATAATCTAAACTCACAGGAGAACGACCATAAGGTGCCGAGGCAGCAACAGACCCTTGGAGACAAGTCGGCTGGAGGCCGATGTATTGAACCTCGACGCAATTTGAGTGTTCCATCGTCATTAGGAGGCCCTGAACGTTACAATTAACTATCATTTTTGCGTCGGATTCGATAATCTAGACTCACAGGAGAAGGACCATGTGGTGCCCGAGGCAGCAATAGACCCTTGGAGACAAGTCGGCTGCAGGCCGATGTATTGAATCTCGACGCAATTTGAGTGTTCCATCAGCATTAGGAGGCCCTGAACGTTACAATTAACTATCATTTTTGCGTCGGATTCGAAAATCTAGACTCACCGGAGACGGACCATGTGGTGCCCGAGGCAGCGATATCCCCTTGGAGACAAGTCGGCTGGAGGCCGATGTATTGAATCTCGACGCAATTTGAAAGTTCCATCGTCATTAGGAGGCCCTGAACGTTACAATTCACTATCATTTTTGCGTCGGATTCGAAAATCTAGACTCACAGGAGAAGGACCATGTGGTGCCCGAGGCAGCAACAGACCCTTTTAGACAAGTCGGCTGGAGGCCGATGTTTTGAATCTCGACGCAATTTGAGTGTTCCATCGGCATTAGGAGGCCCTGAACGTTACAATTAACTATCATTTTTGCGTCGGATTCGAAAATCTAGACTCACCGGAGATGGACCATGTGGTGCCCGAGGCAGCGATATTCCCTTGGAGACAAGTCGGCTGGAGGCCGATGTATTGGATCTCGACGCAATTTGAGTGTTCCATCGGCATTAGGAGGCCCTGAACGTTACAATTAACTATCATTTTTGCGTCGGATTCGAAAATCTAGACTCACAGGAAAACGACCATAAGGTGCCCGAGGCAGCAACAGACCCTTGGAGACAAGTCGGCTGGAGGCCGATGTATTGAATCTCGACGCAATTTGAGTGTTCCATCGTCATTAGGAGGCCCTAAACGTTACAATTCACTATCATTTTTGCGTCTAAACTCGCAGGAGAAGGACCATGTGGTGCCCGAGGCAGCAATAGACCCTTGGAGACAAGCCGGCTGGAGGCCGATGTATTGAATCTCGACGCAATTTGAGTGTTCCATCGGCATTAGGAGGCCCTGAACGTTACAATTAACTATCATTTTTGCGTCGGATTCGAAAATCTAGACTCACAGGAGAACGACCATGAGGTGCCTGAGACTGCAATATCCTCTTGGATACAAGTCGACTGGAGGTCGATGTATTGAATCTCGACGCAATTTGAGTCTTCTATCGTCATTAGGAGGCGCCGAACGTTACAATTAACTATCATTTTTGCGCCGGATTCGAAAATCTAGACTCACCGGAGACGGACCATGTGGTGCCCGAGGCAGCGATATCCCCTTGGAGACAAGTCGGCTGGAGGCCGATGTATTGGATCTCGACGCAATGTGAGTGTTCCATCGTCATTAGGAGGCCCTAAACGTTACAATTCACTATCATTTTTGCGTCGGATTCGAAAATCTAGACTCGCAGGAGAAGGACCATGTGGTGCCCGAGGCAGCAATAGACCCTTGGAGACAAGTCGGCTGCAGGCCGATGTATTGAATCTCGATGCAATTTGAGTGTTCCATCGTCATTACAAGGCCCTGAACGTTACATTTAACTATCATTTTTGCGTCGGATTCGAAAATTTAGACTCACAGGAGAACGACCATAAGGTGCCCGAGGCAGCAATAGACCCTTGGAGACAAGCCGGCTGGAGGCCGATGTATTGAATCTCGACGCTATTTGAGTGTTCCATCGGCATTAGGAGGCCCTGAACGTTACAATTAACTATCATTTTTGAGTCGGATTCGAAAATCTAGACTCACCGGAGACGGACCATGTGGTGCCCGAGGCAGCGATATCCCCTTGGAGACAAGTCGGCTGGAGGCCGATGTATGGAATCTCGACGCAATTTGAGTGTTCCATCGTCATTAGGAGGCCCTAAACGTTACAATTCACTATCATTTTTGCGTCGGATTCGAAAATCTAGACTCGCAGGAGAAGGACCATGTAGTGCCCGAGGCAGCAATAGACCCTTGGAGACAAGTCGGCTGCAGGCCGATGTATTGAATCTCGATGCAATTTGAGTGTTCCATCGTCATTACAAGGCCCTGAACATTACATTTAACTATCATTTTTGCGTCGGAATCGAAAATTTAGACTCACAGGAGAACGACCATAAGGTGCCCGAGGCAGCAATAGACCCTTGGAGGCAAGCCGGCTGGAGGCCGATGTATTGAATCTCGACGCAATTTGAGTGTTCCATCGGCATTAGGAGGCCCTGAACGTTACAATTAACTATCATTTTTGCGTCGGATTCGAAAATCTAGACTCACAGGAGAACGACCATGAGGTGCCTGAGACTGCAATATCCTCTTGGATACAAGTCGACTGGAGGTCGATGTATTGAATCTCGACGCAATTTGAGTCTTCTATCGTCATTAGGAGGCGCCGAACGTTACAATTCACTATCATTTTTGCGTCGGATTCGATAATCTAAACTCACAGGAGAACGACCATAAGGTGCCGAGGCAGCAACAGACCTTTGGAGACATATCGGCTGGAGGCCGATGTACTGAACCTCGACGCAATTTGAGTGTTCCATCGTCATTAGGAGGCCCTGAACGTTACAATTAACTATCATTTTTGCGTCCGATTCGATAATCTAGACTCACAGGAGAAGGACCATGTGGTGCCCGAGGCAGCAATAGACCCTTGGAGACAAGTCGGCTGCAGGCCGATGTATTGAATCTCGACGCAATTTGAGTGTTCCATCGGCATTAGGAGGCCCTGAACGTTACAATTAACTATCATTTTTGCGTCGGATTCGATAATCTAAACTCACAGGAGAACGACCATAAGGTGCCGAGGCAGCAACAGACCCTTGGAGACATATCGGCTGGAGGCCGATGTACTGAACCTCGACGCAATTTGAGTGTTCCATCGTCATTAGGAGGCCCTGAACGTTACAATTAACTATCATTTTTGCGTCGGATTCGAAAATCTAGACTCACAGGAGAAGGACCATGTGGTGCCCGAGGCAGCAACAGACCCTTTTAGACAAGTCGGCTGGAGGCCGATGTTTTGAATCTCGAAGCAATTTGAGTGTTCCATCGGCATTAGCAGGCCCTGGACGTTACAATTAACTATCATTTTTGCGTCGGATTCGAAAATCTAGACTCACCGGAGACGGACCATGTGGTGCCCGAGGCAGCGATATCCCCTTGGAGACAAGTCGGCTGGAGGCCGATGTATTGGATCTCGACGCAATTTGAGTGTTCCATCGGCATTAGGAGGCCCTGAACGTTACAATTAACTATCATTTTTGCGTCGGATTCGAAAATCTATACTCACAGGAAAACGACCATAAGGTGCCCGAGGCAGCAACAGACCCTTGGAGACAAGTCGGCTGGAGGCCGATGTATTGAATCTCGACGCAATTTGAGTGTTCCATCGTCATTAGGAGGCCCTAAACGTTACAATTCACTATCACTTTTGCGTCGGATTCGAAAATCTAGACTCGCAGGAGAAGGACCATGTGGTGCCCGAGGCAGCAATAGACCCTTGGAGACAAGTCTGCTGCAGGCCGATGTATTGAATCTCGATGCAATTTGAGTGTTCCATCGTCATTACAAGCCCCTGAACGTTACATTTAACTACCATTTTTGCGTCGGATTCGAAAATTTGGACTCACAGGAGAACGACCATAAGGTGCCCGAGGCAGCAATAGACCCTTGGAGACAAGCCGGCTGGTGGCCGATGTATTGAATCTCGACGCAATTTGAGTGTTCCATCGGCATTAGGAGGCCCTGAACGTTACAATTAACTATCATTTTTGCGTCGGATTCGAAAATCTAGACTCACAGGAGAACGACCATGAGGTGCCTGAGACTGCAATATCCTCTTGGATACAAGTCGACTGGAGGTCGATGTATTGAATCTCGACGCAATTTGAGTCTTCTATCGTCATTAGGAGGCGCCGAACGTTACAATTAACTATCATTTTTGCGTCGGATTCGATAATCTAGACTCACAGGAGAAGGACCATGTGGTGCCCGAGGCAGCAATAGACCCTTGGAGACAAGTCGGCTGCAGGCCGATGTATTGAATCTTGACGCAATTTGAGTGTCCATCGTCATTACAAGGCCCTGAGCGTTACAATTAACTTTCATTTTTGCGTCGGATTCGAAAATCTAGACTCACAGGAGAACGACCATAAGGTGCCCGAGGCAGCAATAGACCCTTGGAGACAAGCCGGCTGGAGGCCGATGTATTGAATCTCGACGCAATTTGAGTGTTCCATCGGCATTAGGAGGCCCTGAACGTTACAATTAACTATCATTTTTGAGTCGGATTCGAAAATCTAGACTCACCGGAGACGGTCCATGTGGTGCCCGAGGCAGCGATATCCCCTTGGAGACGAGTCGGCTGGAGGCCGATGTATTGAATCTCGACGCAATTTGAGAGTTCCATCGTCATTAGGAGGCCCTGAACGTTACAATTCACTATCAGTTTTGCGTCGGATTCGAAAATCTAGACTCACAGGAGAAGGACCATGTGGTGCCCGAGGCAGCAACAGACCCTTTTAGACAAGTCGGCTGGAGGCCGATGTATTGAATCTCGACGCAATTTGAGTGTTCCATCGGCACTAGGAGGCACTGAACGTTACAATTAACTATCATTTTTGCGTCGGATTCGAAAATCTATACTCACCGGAGACGGACCATGTGGTGCCCGAGGCAGCGATATCCCCTTGGAGACAAGTCGGCTGGAGGCCGATGTATTGGATCTCGACGCAATTTGAGTGTTCCATCGGCATTAGGAGGCCCTGAACGTTACAATTAACTATCATTTTTGCGTCGGATTCGATAATCTTAACTCACAGGAGAACGACCATAAGGTGCCGAGGCAGCAACAGACCCTTGGAGACAAGTCGGCTGGAGGCCGATGTATTGAATCTCGACGCAATTTGAGTGTTCCATCGTCATTAGGAGGCCCTGAACGTTACAATTAACTATCATTTTTGCGTCGGATTCGAAAATCTACACTCACAGGAGGACCATGTGGTGCCCGAGGCAGCGATATCCCCTTGGAGACAAGTCGGCTGGAGGCCGATGTATTGAATCTCGACGCAATTTGAGTGTTCCATCGGCATTAGGAGGTCCTGAACGTTACAATTAAGTATCATTTTTGCGTCGGATTCGAAAATCTAGACTCACAGGAGAACGACCATGTGGTGCCCGAGGCAGCAACAGACCCTTTTAGACAAATCGGCTGGAGGCCGATGTTTTGAATCTCGACGCAATTTGAGTGTTCCATCGGCATTAGGAGGCCCTGAACGTTACAATTAACTATCATTTTTGCGTCGGATTCGAAAATCTAGACTCACCGGAGACGGACCATGTGGTGCCCGAGGCAGCGATATCCCCTTGGAGACAAGTCGGCTGCAGGCCGATGTATTGAATCTCGACGCAATTTGAGTGTTCCATCGTCATTAGGAGGCCCTAAACGTTACAATTCACTATCATTTTTGCGTCTAAACTCGCAGGAGAAGGACCATGTTGTGCCCGAGGCAGCAGTAGACCCTTGGAGACAAGTCGGCTGCAGGCCGATGTATTGAATCTCGATGCAATTTGAGTGTTCCATCGTCATTACAAGGCCCTGAACGTTACATTTAACTATCATTTTTGCGTCGGATTCGAAAATTTAGACTCACAGGAGAACGACCATAAGGTGCCCGAGGCAGCAATAGACCCTTGGAGACAAGCCGGCTGGAGGCCGATGTATTGAATCTCGACGCAATTTGAGTGTTCCATCGGCATTAGGAGGCCCTGAACGTTACAATTAACTATCATTTTTGCGTCGGATTCGAAAATCTAGACTCACAGGAGAACGACCATGAGGTGCCTGAGACTGCAATATCCTCTTGGATACAAGTCAACTGGAGGTCGATGTATTGAATCTCGACGCAATTTGAGTCTTCTATCGTCATTAGGAGGCGCCGAACGTTACAATTAACTATCATTTTTGCGTCGGATTCGAAAATCTAGACTCACCGGAGACGGACCATGTGGTGCCCGAGGCAGCGATATCCCCTTGGAGACAAGTCGGCTGGAGGCCGATGTATTGGATCTCGACGCAATTTGAGTGTTCCATCGGCATTAGGAGGCCCTGAACGTTACAATTAACTATCATTTTTGCGTCGGATTCGATAATCTAAACTCACAGGAGAACGACCATAAGGAGCCGGAGGAAGCAATAGACCCTTGGAGACAAGTCGGCTGGAGGCCGATGTATTGAATCTCGACGCAATTTGAGTGTTCCATCGTCATTAGGAGGCCCTGAACGTTACAATTAACTATCATTTTTGCGTCGGATTCGAAAATCTAGACTCACCGGAGACGGACCATGTGGTGCCCGAGGCAGCGATATCCCCTTGGAGACAAGTCGGCTGGAGGCCGATGTATTGAATCTCGACGCAATTTGAGAGTTCCATCGTCATTAGGAGGCCCTGAACGTTACAATTCACTATCATTTTTGCGTCGGATTCGAAAATCTAGACTCACAGGAGAAGGACCATGTGGTGCCCGAGGCAGCAACAGACCCTTTTAGACAAGTCGGCTGGGGGCCGACGTTTTGAATCTCGACGCAATTTGAGTGTTCCATCGGCATTAGGAGGCCCTGAACGTTACAATTAACTATCATTTTTGCGTCGGATTCGAAAATCTAGACTCACCGGAGACGGACCATGTGGTGCCCGTGGCAGCGATATCCCCTTGGAGACAAGTCGGCTGGAGGCCGATGTATTGGATCTCGACGCAATTTGAGTGTTCCATCGGCATTAGGAGGCCCTGAACGTTACAATTAACTATCATTTTTGCGTCGGATTCGAAAATCTAGACTCACAGGAAAACGACCATAAGGTGCCCGAGGCAGCAACAGACCCTTGGAGACAAGTCGGCTGGGGGCCGATGTATTGAATCTCGACGCAATTTGAGTGTTCCATCGTCATTAGGAGGCCCTAAACGTTACAATTCACTATCATTTTTGCGTCGGATTCGAAAATTTAGACTCACAGGAGAAAGACCATGAGGCGCCTGAGGCAGCAACAGACCCTTGGAGACAAGTCGACTGGAGGCCGATGTATTGAATCTCGACGCAATGTGAGTGTTCCATCGTCATTAGGAGGCCCTGAACGTTACAATTAACTATCATTTTTGAGTCGGATTCGAAAATCTAGACTCACCGGAGACGGACCATGTGGTGCCCGAGGCAGCGATATCCCCTTGGAGACAAGTCGGCTGGAGGCCGATGTATGGAATCTCGACGCAATTTGAGAGTTCCATCGTCATTAGGAGGCCCTGAACGTTACAATTCACTATCATTTTTGCGTCGGATTCGAAAATCTAGACTCACAGGAGAAGGACCATGTGGTGCCCGAGGCAGCAACAGACCCTTTTAGACAAGTCGGCTGGAGGCCGATGTATTGAATCTCGACGCAATTTGAGTGTTCCATCGGCATTAGGAGGCCCTGAACGTTACAATTAACTATCATTTTTGCGTCGGATTCGAAAATCTAGACTCACAGGAGAACGACCATTAGGTGCCTGAGACTGCAATATACTCTTGGATACAAGTCGACTGGAGGTCGATGTATTGAATCTCGACGCAATTTGAGTCTTCTATCGTCATTAGGAGGCGCCGA
Source organism: Schistocerca americana (assembly GCF_021461395.2). Lineage (NCBI taxonomy): Eukaryota > Metazoa > Arthropoda > Insecta > Orthoptera > Acrididae > Schistocerca > Schistocerca americana. Next base: position 29,041 of record NW_025726751.1, read on the forward strand.
ACGTTACAATTCACTATCATTTTTGCGTCGGATTCTATAATCTAAACTCACAGGAGAACGACCATAAGGTGCCGAGGCAGCAACAGACCCTTGGAGACATATCGGCTGGAGGCCGATGTATTGAACCTCGACGCAATTTGAGTGTTCCATCGTCATTAGGAAGCCCTGAACGTTACAATTAACTATCATTTTTGCGTCCGATTCGATAATCTAGACTCACAGGAGAAGGACCATGTGGTGCCCGAGGCAGCAATAGACCCTTGGAGACAAGTCGGCTGCAGGCCGATGTATTGAATCTCGACGCAATTTGAGTGTTCCATCGGCATTAGGAGGCCCTGAACGTTACAATTAACTATCATTTTTGCGTCGGATTCGATAATCTAAACTCACAGGAGAACGACCATAAGGTGCCGAGGCAGCAACAGACCCTTGGAGACAAGTCGGCTGGAGGCCGATGTATTGAATCTCGACGCAATTTGAGTGTTCCATCGTCATTAGGAGGCCCTGAACGTTACAATTAACTATCATTTTTGCGTCGGATTCGAAAATCTAGACTCACAGGAGAAGGACCATGTGGTGCCCGAGGCAGCAACAGACCCTTTTAGACAAGTCGGCTGGAGGCCGATGTTTTGATTCTCGACGCAATTTGAGTGTTCCATCGGCATTAGGAGGCCCTGGACGTTACAATTAACTATCATTTTTGCGTCGGATTCGAAAATCTAGACTCACCGGAGACGGACCATGTGGTGCCCGAGCCAGCGATATCCCCTTGGAGACAAGTCGGCTGGAGGCCGATGTATTGAATCTCGACGCAATTTGAGAGTTCCATCGTCATTAGGAGGCCCTGAACGTTACAATTCACTATCATTTTTGCGTCGGATTCGAAAATCTAGACTCACAGGAGAAGGACCATGTGGTGCCCGAGGCAGCAACAGACCCTTTTAGACAAGTCGGCTGGAGGTCGACGTTTTGAATCTCGACGCAATTTGAGTGTTCCATCGGCATTAGGAGGCCCTGAACGTTACAATTAACTATCATTTTTGCGTCGGATTCGAAAATCTAGACTCACCGGAGACGGACCATGTGGTGCCCGAGGCAGCGATATCCCCTTGGAGACAAGTCGGCTGGAGGCCGATGTATTGGATCTCGACGCAATTTGAGTGTTCCATCGGCATTAGGAGGCCCTGAACGTTACAATTAACTATCATTTTTGCGTCGGATTCGAAAATCTAGACTCACAGGAAAACGACCATAAGGTGCCCGAGGCAGCAACAGACCCTTGGAGACAAGTCGGCTGGGGGCCGATCTATTGAATCTCGACGCAATTTGAGTGTTCCATCGTCATTAGGAGGCCCTAAACGTTACAATTCACTATCATTTTTGCGTCGGATTCGAAAATTTAGACTCACAGGAGAAAGACCATGAGGCGCCTGAGGCAGCAACAGACCCTTGGAGACAAGTCGACTGGAGGCCGATGTATTGAATCTCGACGCAATGTGAGTGTTCCATCGTCATTAGGAGGCCCTAAACGTTACAATTCACTATCATTTTTGCGTCGGATTCGAAAATCTAGACTCGCAGGAGAAGGACCAAGTGGTGCCCGAGGCAGCAATAGACCCTTGGAGACAAGTCGGCTGCAGGCCGATGTATTGAATCTCGATGCAATTTGAGTGTTCCATCGTCATTACAAGGCCCTGAACGTTACATTTAACTATCATTTTTGCGTCGGATTCGAAAATTTAGACTCACAGGAGAACGACCATAAGGTGCCCGAGGCAGCAATAGACCCTTGGAGACAAGCCGGCTGGAGGCCGATGTATTGAATCTCGACGCTATTTGAGTGTTCCATCGGCATTAGGAGGCCCTGAACGTTACATTTAACTATCATTTTTGCGTCGGATTCGAAAATCTAGACTCACAGGAGAACGACCATGAGGTGCCTGAGACTGCAATATCCTCTTGGATACAAGTCGACTGGAGGTCGATGTATTGAATCTCGACGCAATTTGAGTCTTCTATCGTCATTAGGAGGTGCCGAACGTTACAATTCACTATCATTTTTGCGTCGGATTCTATAATCTAAACTCACAGGAGAACGACCATAAGGTGCCGAGGCAGCAACAGACCCTTGGAGACATATCGGCTGGAGGCCGATGTATTGAACCTCGACGCAATTTGAGTGTTCCATCGTCATTAGGAGGCCCTGAACGTTACAGTTAACTATCATTTTTGCGTCCGATTCGATAATCTAGACTCACAGGAGAAGGACCATGTGGTGCCCGAGGCAGCAATAGACCCTTGGAGACAAGTCGGCTGCAGGCCGATGTATTGAATCTCGACGCAATTTGAGTGTTCCATCGGCATTAGGAGGCCCTGAACGTTACAATTAACTATCATTTTTGCGTCGGATTCGATAATCTAAACTCACAGGAGAACGACCATAAGGTGCCGAGGCAGCAACAGACCCTTGGAGACAAGTCGGCTGGAGGCCGATGTATTGAATCTCGACGCAATTTGAGTGTTCCATCGTCATTAGGAGGCCCTGAACGTTACAATTAACTATCATTTTTGCGTCGGATTCGAAAATCTAGACTCACAGGAGAAGGACCATGTGGTGCCCGAGGCAGCAACAGACCCTTTTAGACAAGTCGGCTGGAGGCCGATGTTTTGATTCTCGACGCAATTTGAGTGTTCCATCGGCATTAGGAGGCCCTGGACGTTACAATTAACTATCATTTTTGCGTCGGATTCGAAAATCTAGACTCACCGGAGACGGACCATGTGGTGCCCGAGCCAGCGATATCCCCTTGGAGACAAGTCGGCTGGAGGCCGATGTATTGAATCTGGACGCAATTTGAGAGTTCCATCGTCATTAGGAGGCCCTGAACGTTACAATTCACTATCATTTTTGCGTCGGATTCGAAAATCTAGACTCACAGGAGAAGGACCATGTGGTGCCCGAGGCAGCAACAGACCCTTTTAGACAAGTCGGCTGGAGGCCGACGTTTTGAATCTCGACGCAATTTGAGTGTTCCATCGGCATTAGGAGGCCCTGAACGTTACAATTAACTATCATTTTTGCGTCGGATTCGAAAATCTAGACTCACCGGAGACGGACCATGTGGTGCCCGAGGCAGCGATATCCCCTTGGAGACAAGTCGGCTGGAGGCCGATGTATTGGATCTCGACGCAATTTGAGTGTTCCATCGGCATTAGGAGGCCCTGAACGTTACAATTAACTATCATTTTTGCGTCGGATTCGAAAATCTAGACTCACAGGAAAACGACCATAAGGTGCCCGAGGCAGCAACAGACCCTTGGAGACAAGTCGGCTGGGGGCCGATGTATTGAATCTCGACGCAATTTGAGTGTTCCATCGTCATTAGGAGGCCCTAAACGTTACAATTCACTATCATTTTTGCGTCGGATTCGAAAATTTAGACTCACAGGAGAAAGACCATGAGGCGCCTGAGGCAGCAACAGACCCTTGGAGACAAGTCGACTGGAGGCCGATGTATTGAATCTCGACGCAATGTGAGTGTTCCATCGTCATTAGGAGGCCCTAAACGTTACAATTCACTATCATTTTTGCGTCGGATTCGAAAATCTAGACTCGCAGGAGAAGGACCATGTGGTGCCCGAGGCAGCAATAGACCCTTGGAGACAAGTCGGCTGCAGGCCGATGTATTGAATCTCGATGCAATTTGAGTGTTCCATCGTCATTACAAGGCCCTGAACGTTACATTTAACTATCATTTTTGCGTCGGATTCGAAAATTTAGACTCACAGGAGAACGACCATAAGGTGCCCGAGGCAGCAATAGACCCTTGGAGACAAGCCGGCTGGAGGCCGATGTATTGAATCTCGACGCTATTTGAGTGTTCCATCGGCATTAGGAGGCCCTGAACGTTACATTTAACTATCATTTTTGCGTCGGATTCGAAAATTTAGACTCACAGGAGAACGCCCATAAGGTGCCCGAGGCAGCAATAGACCCTTGGAGACAAGCCGGCTGGAGGCCGATGTATTGAATCTCGACGCTATTTGAGTGTTCCATCGGCATTGGGAGGCCCTGAACGTTACAATTAACTATCATTTTTGAGTCGGATTCGAAAATCTAGACTCACCGGAGACGGACCATGTGGTGCCCGAGGCAGCGATATCCCCTCGGAGACAAGTCGGCTGGAGGCCGATGTATGGAATCTCGACGCAATTTGAGAGTTCCATCGTCATTAGGAGGCCCTGAACGTTACAATTCACTATCATTTTTGCGTCGGATTCGAAAATCTAGACTCACAGGAGAAGGACCATGTGGTGCCCGAGGCAGCAACAGACCCTTTTAGACAAGTCGGCTGGAGGCCGATGTATTGAATCTCGACGCAATTTGAGTGTTCCATCGGCATTAGGAGGCCCTGAACGTTACAATTAACTATCATTTTTGCGTCGGATTCGAAAATCTAGACTCACAGGAGAACGACCATGAGGTGCCTGAGACTGCAATATCCTCTTGGATACAAGTCGACTGGAGGTCGATGTATTGAATCTCGACGCAATTTGAGTCTTCTATCGTCATTAGGAGGCGCCGAACGTTACAATTCACTATCATTTTTGCGTCGGATTCTATAATCTAAACTCACAGGAGAACGACCATAAGGTGCCGAGGCAGCAACAGACCCTTGGAGACATATCGGCTGGAGGCCGATGTATTGAACCTCGACGCAATTTGAGTGTTCCATCGTCATTAGGAGGCCCTGAACGTTACAATTAACTATCATTTTTGCGTCCGATTCGATAATCTAGACTCACAGGAGAAGGACCATGTGGTGCCCGAGGCAGCAATAGACCCTTGGAGACAAGTCGGCTGCAGGCCGATGTATTGAATCTCGACGCAATTTGAGTGTTCCATCGGCATTAGGAGGCCCTGAACGTTACAATTAACTATCATTTTTGCGTCGGATTCGATAATCTAAACTCACAGGAGAACGACCATAAGGTGCCGAGGCAGCAACAGACCCTTGGAGACAAGTCGGCTGGAGGCCGATGTATTGAATCTCGACGCAATTTGAGTGTTCCATCGTCATTAGGAGGCCCTGAACGTTACAATTAACTATCATTTTTGCGTCGGATTCGAAAATCTAGACTCACAGGAGAAGGACCATGTGGTGCCCGAGGCAGCAACAGACCCTTTTAGACAAGTCGGCTGGAGGCCGATGTTTTGATTCTCGACGCAATTTGAGTGTTCCATCGGCATTAGGAGGCCCTGGACGTTACAATTAACTATCATTTTTGCGTCGGATTCGAAAATCTAGACTCACCGGAGACGGACCATGTGGTGCCCGAGCCAGCGATATCCCCTTGGAGACAAGTCGGCTGGAGGCCGATGTATTGAATCTCGACGCAATTTGAGAGTTCCATCTTCATTAGGAGGCCCTGAACGTTACAATTCACTATCATTTTTGCGTCGGATTCGAAAATCTAGACTCACAGGAGAAGGACCATGTGGTGCCCGAGGCAGCAACAGACCCTTTTAGACAAGTCGGCTGGAGGCCGACGTTTTGAATCTCGACGCAATTTGAGTGTTCCATCGGCATTAGGAGGCCTTGAACGTTACAATTAACTATCATTTTTGCGTCGGATTCGAAAATCTAGACTCACCGGAGACGGACCATGTGGTGCCCGAGGCAGCGATATCCCCTTGGAGACAAGTCGGCTGGAGGCCGATGTATTGGATCTCGACGCAATTTGAGTGTTCCATCGGCATTAGGAGGCCCTGAACGTTACAATTAACTATCATTTTTGCGGCGGATTCGAAAATCTAGACTCACAGGGAAAACGACCATAAGGTGCCCGAGGCAGCAACAGACCCTTGGAGACAAGTCGGCTGGGGGCCGATGTATTGAATCTCGACGCAATTTGAGTGTTCCATCGTCATTAGGAGGCCCTAAACGTTACAATTCACTATCATTTTTGCGTCGGATTCGAAAATTTAGACTCACAGGAGAAAGACCATGAGGCGCCTGAGGCAGCAACAGACCCTTGGAGACAAGTCGACTGGAGGCCGATGTATTGAATCTCGACGCAATGTGAGTGTTCCATCGTCATTAAGAGGCCCTAAACGTTACAATTCACTATCATTTTTGCGTCGGATTCGAAAATCTAGACTCGCAGGAGAAGGACCATGTGGTGCCCGAGGCAGCAATAGACCCTTGGAGACAAGTCGGCTGCAGGCCGATGTATTGAATCTCGATGCAATTTGAGTGTTCCATCGTCATTACAAGGCCCTGAACGTTACATTTAACTATCATTTTTGCGTCGGATTCGAAAATTTAGACTCACAGGAGAACGACCATAAGGTGCCCGAGGCAGCAATAGACCCTTGGAGACAAGCCGGCTGGAGGCCGATGTATTGAATCTCGACGCTATTTGAGTGTTCCATCGGCATTAGGAGGCCCTGAACGTTACAATTAACTATCATTTTTGAGTCGGATTCGAAAATCTAGACTCACCGGAGACGGACCATGTGGTGCCCGAGGCAGCGATATCCCCTTGGAGACAAGTCGGCTGGAGGCCGATGTATGGAATCTCGACGCAATTTGAGAGTTCCATCGTCATTAGGAGGCCCTGAACGTTACAATTCACTATCATTTTTGCGTCGGATTCGAAAATCTAGACTCACAGGAGAAGGACCATGTGGTGCCCGAGGCAGCAACAGACCCTTTTAGACAAGTCGGCTGGAGGCCGATGTATTGAATCTCGACGCAATTTGAGTGTTCCATCGGCATTAGGAGGCCCTGAACGTTACAATTAACTATCATTTTTGCGTCGGATTCGAAAATCTAGACTCACAGGAGAACGACCATGAGGTGCCTGAGACTGCAATATCCTCTTGGATACAAGTCGACTGGAGGTCGATGTATTGAATCTCGACGCAATTTGAGTCTTCTATCGTCATTAGGAGGCGCCGAACGTTACAATTCACTATCATTTTTGCGTCGGATTCGAAAATTTAGACTCACAGGAGAAAGACCATGAGGCGCCTGAGGCAGCAACAGACCCTTGGAGACAAGTCGACTGGAGGCCGATGTATTGAATCTCGACGCAATGTGAGTGTTCCATCGTCATTAGGAGGCCCTAAACGTTACAATTCACTATCATTTTTGCGTCGGATTCGAAAATCTAGACTCGCAGGAGAAGGACCATGTGGTGCCCGAGGCAGCAATAGACCCTTGGAGACAAGTCGGCTGCAGGCCGATGTATTGAATCTCGATGCAATTTGAGTGTTCCATCGTCATTACAAGGCCCTGAACGTTACATTTAACTATCATTTTTGCGTCGGATTCGAAAATTTAGACTCACAGGAGAACGACCATAAGGTGCCCGAGGCAGCAATAGACCCTTGGAGACAAGCCGGCTGGAGGCCGATGTATTGAATCTCGACGCTATTTGAGTGTTCCATCGGCATTAGGAGGCCCTGAACGTTACATTTAACTATCATTTTTGCGTCGGATTCGAAAATTTAGACTCACAGGAGAACGCCCATAAGGTGCCCGAGGCAGCAATAGACCCTTGGAGACAAGCCGGCTGGAGGCCGATGTATTGAATCTCGACGCTATTTGAGTGTTCCATCGGCATTAGGAGGCCCTGAACGTTACAATTAACTATCATTTTTGAGTCGGATTCGAAAATCTAGACTCACCGGAGACGGACCATGTGGTGCCCGAGGCAGCGATATCCCCTCGGAGACAAGTCGGCTGGAGGCCGATGTATGGAATCTCGACGCAATTTGAGAGTTCCATCGTCATTAGGAGGCCCTGAACGTTACAATTCACTATCATTTTTGCGTCGGATTCGAAAATCTAGACTCACAGGAGAAGGACCATGTGGTGCCCGAGGCAGCAACAGACCCTTTTAGACAAGTCGGCTGGAGGCCGATGTATTGAATCTCGACGCAATTTGAGTGTTCCATCGGCATTAGGAGGCCCTGAACGTTACAATTAACTATCATTTTTGCGTCGGATTCGAAAATCTAGACTCACAGGAGAACGACCATGAGGTGCCTGAGACTGCAATATCCTCTTGGATACAAGTCGACTGGAGGTCGATGTATTGAATCTCGACGCAATTTGAGTCTTCTATCGTCATTAGGAGGCGCCGAACGTTACAATTCACTATCATTTTTGCGTCGGATTCTATAATCTAAACTCACAGGAGAACGACCATAAGGTGCCGAGGCAGCAACAGACCCTTGGAGACATATCGGCTGGAGGCCGATGTATTGAACCTCGACGCAATTTGAGTGTTCCATCGTCATTAGGAGGCCCTGAACGTTACAATTAACTATCATTTTTGCGTCCGATTCGATAATCTAGACTCACAGGAGAAGGACCATGTGGTGCCCGAGGCAGCAATAGACCCTTGGAGACAAGTCGGCTGCAGGCCGATGTATTGAATCTCGACGCAATTTGAGTGTTCCATCGGCATTAGGAGGCCCTGAACGTTACAATTAACTATCATTTTTGCGTCGGATTCGATAATCTAAACTCACAGGAGAACGACCATAAGGTGCCGAGGCAGCAACAGACCCTTGGAGACAAGTCGGCTGGAGGCCGATGTATTGAATCGCGACGCAATTTGAGTGTTCCATCGGCATTAGGAGGCCTTGAACGTTACAATTAACTATCATTTTTGCGTCGGATTCGAAAATCTAGACTCACCGGAGACGGACCATGTGGTGCCCGAGGCAGCGATATCCCCTTGGAGACAAGTCGGCTGGAGGCCGATGTATTGGATCTCGACGCAATTTGAGTGTTCCATCGGCATTAGGAGGCCCTGAACGTTACAATTAACTATCATTTTTGCGGCGGATTCGAAAATCTAGACTCACAGGGAAAACGACCATAAGGTGCCCGAGGCAGCAACAGACCCTTGGAGACAAGTCGGCTGGGGGCCGATGTATTGAATCTCGACGCAATTTGAGTGTTCCATCGTCATTAGGAGGCCCTAAACGTTACAATTCACTATCATTTTTGCGTCGGATTCGAAAATTTAGACTCACAGGAGAAAGACCATGAGGCGCCTGAGGCAGCAACAGACCCTTGGAGACAAGTCGACTGGAGGCCGATGTATTGAATCTCTCGACGCAATGTGAGTGTTCCATCGTCATTAAGAGGCCCTAAACGTTACAATTCACTATCATTTTTGCGTCGGATTCGAAAATCTAGACTCGCAGGAGAAGGACCATGTGGTGCCCGAGGCAGCAATAGACCCTTGGAGACAAGTCGGCTGCAGGCCGATGTATTGAATCTCGATGCAATTTGAGTGTTCCATCGTCATTACAAGGCCCTGAACGTTACATTTAACTATCATTTTTGCGTCGGATTCGAAAATTTAGACTCACAGGAGAACGACCATAAGGTGCCCGAGGGCAGCAATAGACCCTTGGAGACAAGCCGGCTGGAGGCCGATGTATTGAATCTCGACGCTATTTGAGTGTTCCATCGGCATTAGGAGGCCCTGAACGTTACAATTAACTATCATTTTTGAGTCGGATTCGAAAATCTAGACTCACCGGAGACGGACCATGTGGTGCCCGAGGCAGCGATATCCCCTTGGAGACAAGTCGGCTGGAGGCCGATGTATGGAATCTCGACGCAATTTGAGAGTTCCATCGTCATTAGGAGGCCCTGAACGTTACAATTCACTATCATTTTTGCGTCGGATTCGAAAATCTAGACTCACAGGAGAAGGACCATGTGGTGCCCGAGGGCAGCAACAGACCCTTTTAGACAAGTCGGCTGGAGGCCGATGTATTGAATCTCGACGCAATTTGAGTGTTCCATCGGCATTAGGAGGCCCTGAACGTTACAATTAACTATCATTTTTGCGTCGGATTCGAAAATCTAGACTCACAGGAGAACGACCATGAGGTGCCTGAGACTGCAATATCCTCTTGGATACAAGTCGACTGGAGGTCGATGTATTGAATCTCGACGCAATTTGAGTCTTCTATCGTCATTAGGAGGCGCCGAACGTTACAATTCACTATCATTTTTGCGTCGGATTCGAAAATTTAGACTCACAGGAGAAAGACCATGAGGCGCCTGAGGGCAGCAACAGACCCTTGGAGACAAGTCGACTGGAGGCCGATGTATTGAATCTCGACGCAATGTGAGTGTTCCATCGTCATTAGGAGGCCCTAAACGTTACAATTCACTATCATTTTTGCGTCGGATTCGAAAATCTAGACTCGCAGGAGAAGGACCATGTGGTGCCCGAGGCAGCAATAGACCCTTGGAGACAAGTCGGCTGCAGGCCGATGTATTGAATCTCGATGCAATTTGAGTGTTCCATCGTCATTACAAGGCCCTGAACGTTACATTTAACTATCATTTTTGCGTCGGATTCGAAAATTTAGACTCACAGGAGAGACGACCATAAGGTGCCCGAGGCAGCAATAGACCCTTGGAGACAAGCCGGCTGGAGGCCGATGTATTGAATCTCGACGCTATTTGAGTGTTCCATCGGCATTAGGAGGCCCTGAACGTTACATTTAACTATCATTTTTGCGTCGGATTCGAAAATTTAGACTCACAGGAGAACGCCCATAAGGTGCCCGAGGCAGCAATAGACCCTTGGAGACAAGCCGGCTGGAGGCCGATGTATTGAATCTCGACGCTATTTGAGTGTTCCATCGGCATTAGGAGGCCCTGAACGTTACAATTAACTATCATTTTTGAGTCGGATTCGAAAATCTAGACTCACCGGAGACGGACCATGTGGTGCCCGAGGCAGCGATATCCCCTCGGAGACAAGTCGGCTGGAGGCCGATGTATGGAATCTCGACGCAATTTGAGAGTTCCATCGTCATTAGGAGGCCCTGAACGTTACAATTCACTATCATTTTTGCGTCGGATTCGAAAATCTAGACTCACAGGAGAAGGACCATGTGGTGCCCGAGGCAGCAACAGACCCTTTTAGACAAGTCGGCTGGAGGCCGATGTATTGAATCTCGACGCAATTTGAGTGTTCCATCGGCATTAGGAGGCCCTGAACGTTACAATTAACTATCATTTTTGCGTCGGATTCGAAAATCTAGACTCACAGGAGAACGACCATGAGGTGCCTGAGACTGCAATATCCTCTTGGATACAAGTCGACTGGAGGTCGATGTATTGAATCTCGACGCAATTTGAGTCTTCTATCGTCATTAGGAGGCGCCGAACGTTACAATTCACTATCATTTTTGCGTCGGATTCTATAATCTAAACTCACAGGAGAACGACCATAAGGTGCCGAGGCAGCAACAGACCCTTGGAGACATATCGGCTGGAGGCCGATGTATTGAACCTCGACGCAATTTGAGTGTTCCATCGTCATTAGGAGGCCCTGAACGTTACAATTAACTATCATTTTTGCGTCCGATTCGATAATCTAGACTCACAGGAGAAGGACCATGTGGTGCCCGAGGCAGCAATAGACCCTTGGAGACAAGTCGGCTGCAGGCCGATGTATTGAATCTCGACGCAATTTGAGTGTTCCATCGGCATTAGGAGGCCCTGAACGTTACAATTAACTATCATTTTTGCGTCGGATTCGATAATCTAAACTCACAGGAGAACGACCATAAGGTGCCGAGGCAGCAACAGACCCTTGGAGACAAGTCGGCTGGAGGCCGATGTATTGAATCTCGACGCAATTTGAGTGTTCCATCGTCATTAGGAGGCCCTGAACGTTACAATTAACTATCATTTTTGCGTCGGATTCGAAAATCTAGACTCACAGGAGAAGGACCATGTGGTGCCCGAGGCAGCAACAGACCCTTTTAGACAAGTCGGCTGGAGGCCGATGTTTTGATTCTCGACGCAATTTGAGTGTTCCATCGGCATTAGGAGGCCCTGGACGTTACAATTAACTATCATTTTTGCGTCGGATTCGAAAATCTAGACTCACCGGAGACGGACCATGTGGTGCCCGAGCCAGCGATATCCCCTTGGAGACAAGTCGGCTGGAGGCCGATGTATTGAATCTCGACGCAATTTGAGAGTTCCATCTTCATTAGGAGGCCCTGAACGTTACAATTCACTATCCTTTTTGCGTCGGATTCGAAAATCTAGACTCACAGGAGAAGGACCATGTGGTGCCCGAGGCAGCAACAGACCCTTTTAGACAAGTCGGCTGGAGGCCGACGTTTTGAATCTCGACGCAATTTGAGTGTTCCATCGGCATTAGGAGGCCTTGAACGTTACAATTAACTATCATTTTTGCGTCGGATTCGAAAATCTAGACTCACCGGAGACGGACCATGTGGTGCCCGAGGCAGCGATATCCCCTTGGAGACAAGTCGGCTGGAGGCCGATGTATTGGATCTCGACGCAATTTGAGTGTTCCATCGGCATTAGGAGGCCCTGAACGTTACAATTAACTATCATTTTTGCGGCGGATTCGAAAATCTAGACTCACAGGAAAACGACCATAAGGTGCCCGAGGCAGCAACAGACCCTTGGAGACAAGTCGGCTGGGGGCCGATGTATTGAATCTCGACGCAATTTGAGTGTTCCATCGTCATTAGGAGGCCCTAAACGTTACAATTCACTATCATTTTTGCGTCGGATTCGAAAATTTAGACTCACAGGAGAAAGACCATGAGGCGCCTGAGGCAGCAACAGACCCTTGGAGACAAGTCGACTGGAGGCCGATGTATTGAATCTCGACGCAATGTGAGTGTTCCATCGTCATTAAGAGGCCCTAAACGTTACAATTCACTATCATTTTTGCGTCGGATTCGAAAATCTAACCTCGCAGGAGAAGGACCATGTGGTGCCCGAGGCAGCAATAGACCCTTGGAGACAAGTCGGCTGCAGGCCGATGTATTGAATCTCGATGCAATTTGAGTGTTCCATCGTCATTACAAGGCCCTGAACGTTACATTTAACTATCATTTTTGCGTCGGATTCGAAAATTTAGACTCACAGGAGAACGACCATAAGGTGCCCGAGGCAGCAATAGACCCTTGGAGACAAGCCGGCTGGAGGCCGATGTATTGAATCTCGACGCTATTTGAGTGTTCCATCGGCATTAGGAGGCCCTGAACGTTACAATTAACTATCATTTTTGAGTCGGATTCGAAAATCTAGACTCACCGGAGACGGACCATGTGGTGCCCGAGGCAGCGATATCCACTTGGAGACAAGTCGGCTGGAGGCCGATGTATGGAATCTCGACGCAATTTGAGAGTTCCATCGTCATTAGGAGGCCCTGAACGTTACAATTCACTATCATTTTTGCGTCGGATTCGAAAATCTAGACTCACAGGAGAAGGACCATGTGGTGCCCGAGGCAGCAACAGACCCTTTTAGACAAGTCGGCTGGAGGCCGATGTATTGAATCTCGACGCAATTTGAGTGTTCCATCGGCATTAGGAGGCCCTGAACGTTACAATTAACTATCATTTTTGCGTCGGATTCGAAAATCTAGACTCACAGGAGAACGACCATGAGGTGCCTGAGACTGCAATATCCTCTTGGATACAAGTCGACTGGAGGTCGATGTATTGAATCTCGACGCAATTTGAGTCTTCTATCGTCATTAGGAGGCGCCGAACGTTACAATTCACTATCATTTTTGCGTCGGATTCTATAATCTAAACTCACAGGAGAACGACCATAAGGTGCCGAGGCAGCAACAGACCCTTGGAGACATATCGGCTGGAGGCCGATGTATTGAACCTCGACGCAATTTGAGTGTTCCATCGTCATTAGGAGGCCCTGAACGTTACAAGTAACTATCATTTTTGCGTCCGATTCGATAATCTAGACTCACAGGAGAAGGACCCTTGGAGACAAGTCGGCTGCAGGCCGATGTATTGAATCTCGACGCAATTTGAGTGTTCCATCGGCATTAGGAGGCCCTGAACGTTACAATTAACTATCATTTTTGCGTCGGATTCGATAATCTAAACTCACAGGAGAACGACCATAAGGTGCCGAGCAGCAACAGACCCTTGGAGACAAGTCGGCTGGAGGCCGATGTATTGAATCTCGACGCAATTTGAGTGTTCCATCGTCATTAGGAGGCCCTGAACGTTACAATTAACTATCATTTTTGCGTCGGATTCGAAAATCTAGACTCACAGGAGAAGGACCATGTGGTGCCCGAGGCAGCAACAGACCCTTTTAGACAAGTCGGCTGGAGGCCGATGTTTTGATTCTCGACGCAATTTGAGTGTTCCATCGGCATTAGGAGGCCCTGGACGTTACAATTAACTATCATTTTTGCGTCGGATTCGAAAATCTAGACTCACCGGAGACGGACCATGTGGTGCCCGAGGCAGCGATATCCCCTTGGAGACAAGTCGGCTGGAGGCCGATGTATTGGATCTCGACGCAATTTGAGTGTTCCATCGGCATTAGGAGGCCCTGAACGTTACAATTAACTATCATTTTTGCGTCGGATCCGAAAATCTATACTCACAGGAAAACGACCATAAGGTGCCCGAGGCAGCAACAGACCCTTGGAGACAAGTCGGCTGGAGGCCGATGTATTGAATCTCGACGCAATTTGAGTGTTCCATCGTCATTAGGAGGCCCTAAACGTTACAATTCACTATCATTTTTGCGTCGGATTCGAAAATCTAGACTCGCAGGAGAAGGACCATGTGGTGCCCGAGGCAGCAATAGACCCTTGGAGACAAGTCGGCTGCAGGCCGATGTATTGAATCTCGATGCAATTTGAGTGTTCCATCGTCATTACAAGGCCCTGAACGTTACATTTAACTATCATTTTTGCGTCGGATTCGAAAATTTAGACTCACAGGAGAACGACCATAAGGTGCCCGAGGCAGCAATAGACCCTTGGAGACAAGCCGGCTGGAGGCCGATGTATTGAATCTCGACGCTATTTGAGTGTTCCATCGGCATTAGGAGGCCCTGAACGTTACATTTAACTATCATTTTTGCGTCGGATTCGAAAATTTAGACTCACAGGAGAACGCCCATAAGGTGCCCGAGGCAGCAATAGACCCATGGAGACAAGCCGGCTGGAGGCCGATGTATTGAATCTCGACGCTATTTGAGTGTTCCATCGGCATTAGGAGGCCCTGAACGTTACAATTAACTATCATTTTTGAGTCGGATTCGAAAATCTAGACTCACCGGAGACGGACCATGTGGTGCCCGAGGCAGCGATATCCCCTTGGAGACAAGTCGGCTGGAGGCCGATGTATGGAATCTCGACGCAATTTGAGAGTTCCATCGTCATTAGGAGGCCCTGAACGTTACAATTCACTATCATTTTTGCGTCGGATTCGAAAATCTAGACTCACAGGAGAAGGACCATGTGGTGCCCGAGGCAGCAACAGACCCTTTTAGACAAGTCGGCTGGAGGCCGATGTATTGAATCTCGACGCAATTTGAGTGTTCCATCGGCATTAGGAGGCCCTGAACGTTACAATTAACTATCATTTTTGCGTCGGATTCGAAAATCTAGACTCACAGGAAAACGACCATAAGGTGCCCGAGGCAGCAACAGACCCTTGGAGACAAGTCGGCTGGGGGCCGATGTATTGAATCTCGACGCAATTTGAGTGTTCCATCGTCATTAGGAGGCCCTAAACGTTACAATTCACTATCATTTTTGCGTCGGATTCGAAAATTTAGACTCACAGGAGAAAGACCATGAGGCGCCTGAGGCAGCAACAGACCCTTGGAGACAAGTCGACTGGAGGCCGATGTATTGAATCTCGACGCAATGTGAGTGTTCCATCGTCATTAGGAGGCCCTAAACGTTACAATTCACTATCATTTTTGCGTCGGATTCGAAAATCTAGACTCGCAGGAGAAGGACCATGTGGTGCCCGAGGCAGCAATAGACCCTTGGAGACAAGTCGGCTGCAGGCCGATGTATTGAATCTCGATGCAATTTGAGTGTTCCATCGTCATTACAAGGCCCTGAACGTTACATTTAACTATCATTTTTGCGTCGGATTCGAAAATTTAGACTCACAGGAGAACGACCATAAGGTGCCCGAGGCAGCAATAGACCCTCGGAGACAAGCCGGCTGGAGGCCGATGTATTGAATCTCGACGCTATTTGAGTGTTCCATCGGCATTAGGAGGCCCTGAACGTTACATTTAACTATCATTTTTGCGTCGGATTCGAAAATTTAGACTCACAGGAGAACGCCCATAAGGTGCCCGATGCAGCAATAGACCCTTGGAGACAAGCCGGCTGGAGGCCGATGTATTGAATCTCGACGCTATTTGAGTGTTCCATCGGCATTAGGAGGCCCTGAACGTTACAATTAACTATCATTTTTGAGTCGGATTCGAAAATCTAGACTCACCGGAGACGGACCATGTGGTGCCCGAGGCAGCGATATCCCCTTGGAGACAAGTCGGCTGGAGGCCGATGTATGGAATCTCGACGCAATTTGAGAGTTCCATCGTCATTAGGAGGCCCTGAACGTTACAATTCACTATCATTTTTGCGTCGGATTCGAAAATCTAGACTCACAGGAGAAGGACCATGTGGTGCCCGAGGCAGCAACAGACCCTTTTAGACAAGTCGGCTGGAGGCCGATGTATTGAATCTCGACGCAATTTGAGTGTTCCATCGGCATTAGGAGGCCCTGAACGTTACAATTAACTATCATTTTTGCGTCGGATTCGAAAATCTAGACTCACAGGAGAACGACCATGAGGTGCCTGAGACTGCAATATCCTCTTGGATACAAGTCGACTGGAGGTCGATGTATTGAATCTCGACGCAATTTGAGTCTTCTATCGTCATTAGGAGGCGCCGAACGTTACAATTCACTATCATTTTTGCGTCGGATTCTATAATCTAAACTCACAGGAGAACGACCATAAGGTGCCGAGGCAGCAACAGACCCTTGGAGACATATCGGCTGGAGGCCGATGTATTGAACCTCGACGCAATTTGAGTGTTCCATCGTCATTAGGAGGCCCTGAACGTTACAATTAACTATCATTTTTGCGTCCGATTCGATAATCTAGACTCACAGGAGAAGGACCATGTGGTGCCCGAGGCAGCAATAGACCCTTGGAGACAAGTCGGCTGCAGGCCGATGTATTGAATCTCGACGCAATTTGAGTGTTCCATCGGCATTAGGAGGCCCTGAACGTTACAATTAACTATCATTTTTGCGTCGGATTCGATAATCTAAACTCACAGGAGTACGACCATAAGGTGCCGAGGCAGCAACAGACCCTTGGAGACAAGTCGGCTGGAGGCCGATGTATTGAATCTCGAGCAATTTGAGTGTTCCATCGTCATTAGGAGGCCCTGAACGTTACAATTAACTATCATTTTTGCGTCGGATTCGAAAATCTAGACTCACAGGAGAAGGACCATGTGGTGCCCGAGGCAGCAACAGACCCTTTTAGACAAGTCGGCTGGAGGCCGATGTTTTGATTCTCGACGCAATTTGAGTGTTCCATCGGCATTAGGAGGCCCTGGACGTTACAATTAACTATCATTTTTGCGTCGGATTCGAAAATCTAGACTCACCGGAGACGGACCATGTGGTGCCCGAGCCAGCGATATCCCCTTGGAGACAAGTCGGCTGGAGGCCGATGTATTGAATCTCGACGCAATTTGAGAGTTCCATCGTCATTAGGAGGCCCTGAACGTTACAATTCACTATCATTTTTGCGTCGGATTCGAAAATCTAGACTCACAGGAGAAGGACCATGTGGTGCCCGAGGCAGCAACAGACCCTTTTAGACAAGTCGGCTGGAGGCCGACGTTTTGAATCTCGACGCAATTTGAGTGTTCCATCGGCATTAGGAGGCCCTGAACGTTACAATTAACTATCATTTTTGCGTCGGATTCGAAAATCTAGACTCACCGGAGACGGACCATGTGGTGCCCGAGGCAGCGATATCCCCTTGGAGACAAGTCGGCTGGAGGCCGATGTATTGGATCTCGACGCAATTTGAGTGTTCCATCGGCATTAGGAGGCCCTGAACGTTACAATTAACTATCATTTTTGCGTCGGATTCGAAAATCTAGACTCACAGGGAAAACGACCATAAGGTGCCCGAGGCAGCAACAGACCCTTGGAGACAAGTCGGCTGGGGGCCGATGTATTGAATCTCGACGCAATTTGAGTGTTCCATCGTCATTAGGAGGCCCTAAACGTTACAATTCACTATCATTTTTGCGTCGGATTCGAAAATTTAGACTCACAGGAGAAAGACCATGAGGCGCCTGAGGCAGCAACAGACCCTTGGAGACAAGTCGACTGGAGGCTGATGTATTGAATCTCGACGCAATGTGAGTGTTCCATCGTCATTAAGAGGCCCTAAACGTTACAATTCACTATCATTTTTGCGTCGGATTCGAAAATCTAGACTCGCAGGAGAAGGACCATGTGGTGCCCGAGGCAGCAATAGACCCTTGGAGACAAGTCGGCTGCAGGCCGATGTATTGAATCTCGATGCAATTTGAGTGTTCCATCGTCATTACAAGGCCCTGAACGTTACATTTAACTATCATTTTTGCGTCGGATTCGAAAATTTAGACTCACAGGAGAAGGACCATGTGGTGCCCGAGGCAGCAACAGACCCTTTTAGACAAGTCGGCTGGAGGCCGATGTATTGATTCTCGACGCAATTTGAGTGTTCCATCGGCATTAGGAGGCCCTGAACGTTACAATTAACTATTATTTTTGCGTCGGATTCGAAAATCTAGACTCACAGGAGAACGACCATGAGGTGCCTGAGACTGCAATATCCTCTTGGATACAAGTCGACTGGAGGTCGATGTATTGAATCTCGACGCAATTTGAGTCTTCTATCGTCATTAGGAGGCGCCGAACGTTACAATTCACTATCATTTTTGCGTCGGATTCTATAATCTAAACTCACAGGAGAACGACCATAAGGTGCCGAGGCAGCAACAGACCCTTGGAGACATATCGGCTGGAGGCCGATGTATTGAACCTCGACGCAATTTGAGTGTTCCATCGTCATTAGGAGGCCCTGAACGTTACAAGTAACTATCATTTTTGCGTCCGATTCGATAATCTAGACTCACAGGAGAAGGACCCTTGGAGACAAGTCGGCTGCAGGCCGATGTATTGAATCTCGACGCAATTTGAGTGTTCCAT
>NW_025726752.1:2500-7500 GCF_021461395.2 Schistocerca americana
CGTTCTTGATTAATGAAAACATACTTGGCAAATGCTTTCGCTTCTGTTCGTCTTGCGACGATCCAAGAATTTCACCTCTAACGTCGCAATACGAATGCCCCCGCCTGTCCCTATTAATCATTACCTCGGGTTCCGAAAACCAACAAAATAGAACCGAGGTCCTATTCCATTATTCCATGCACACAGTATTCAGGCGGGCTTGCCTGCTTTAAGCACTCTAATTTGTTCAAAGTAAACGTGCCGGCCCACCGAGACACTCACTCAAGAGCACCCTGGTAGGATTGCAACGGGGTCCGCCTCGGGACGCACGAGCACGCACGAGGCGCGTCGCACGCCTTCGGCTCGCCCCACCGGCAGGACGTCCCACGATACATGCCAGTTAAACACCGACGGGCGGTGAACCAACAGCGTGGGACACAAATCCAACTACGAGCTTTTTAACCGCAACAACTTTAATATACGCTATTGGAGCTGGAATTACCGCGGCTGCTGGCACCAGACTTGCCCTCCAATAGATACTCGTTAAAGGATTTAAAGTGTACTCATTCCGATTACGGGGCCTCGGATGAGTCCCGTATCGTTATTTTTCGTCACTACCTCCCCGTGCCGGGAGTGGGTAATTTGCGCGCCTGCTGCCTTCCTTGGATGTGGTAGCCGTTTCTCAGGCTCCCTCTCCGGAATCGAACCCTGATTCCCCGTTACCCGTTACAACCATGGTAGGCGCAGAACCTACCATCGACAGTTGATAAGGCAGACATTTGAAAGATGCGTCGCCGGTACGAGGACCGTGCGATCAGCCCAAAGTTATTCAGAGTCACCAAGGCAAACGGACCGGACGAGCCGACCGATTGGTTTTGATCTAATAAAAGCGTCCCTTCCATCTCTGGTCGGGACTCTGTTTGCATGTATTAGCTCTAGAATTACCACAGTTATCCAAGTAACGTGGGTACGATCTAAGGAACCATAACTGATTTAATGAGCCATTCGCGGTTTCACCTTAATGCGGCTTGTACTGAGACATGCATGGCTTAATCTTTGAGACAAGCATATGACTACTGGCAGGATCAACCAGGGAGCTGCGTCAACTAGAGCTGAGCAGCCGGCCGCCCGGGAGTGTGTCCCGGGGGCCCGCGCGAACACGCAAGCGTCCGCTCAATTATTCTGCAAACAGGAGGAGGCTGAGCTCCCCTGCACAATACACCTCGAAACCCTCTCAGGTCCCGGCGGCGCGCAGCGCCGTCCTAAGTACTTGGTCGGGTTCGAGAGAGGCGCAATCGCCCGGAGTTTGGCGAGTAGACGCTTTAGGTGCGACCACCCGTGCTCCCAACTGAGCTTGCCGCTGCCGACAGAGGCCCGGGAGCGTGCTGTCGTGGCATTGCCGGCGGGAGACAACACGCGCCACCTACGGTGACCGGCAGCTCCAACGCCAGCGCCACAGAAGGACAAAAGCCCCACTTGGGTGCCGAAGCGAACTCTCCCAGCACAGCGCACGCGCCAACACGTCCGCACAGCTGCGATACAAACCACCTGCGAGAACCGCAGAGGCGACCGAGCAGCAGACGGCGTCGCGGCGCCGAGCGCCGGGCGGCGGCGCATCCTCAGCGCACACAGTCCTCAATCGGACCAGCACACTGCAGATGTCCACCGCGCTTCGCACCGGGCCCGCGAGGACCTACTTTGGCCGCACGGCGCCGCGTGCAGGGTGCGCCGGCGCGCAGCTGCGCCGCCTGCCGCCTCCGTCGGCCGGCGCGCCTGCCACTGGCCGCCCCCACCAGCCGGCTGTAGCGCGTGCGCCCACGCACCGCGCGGCCAGCACGCCGGGAGGCCCCCCCTCACCGGCCGGGGACGGTCCCACCCAGCCACCGCCGCGTATCGCTTCACACCCAGATGCCATTCACGTTCGTGGGCATGGTGGGTATCGCTGGAACAACCGGTTGGTAGCTCAACCGATCGTCGCCATCACTGATTCACCTCTAGCGAGAACAACCGCACCACAACGGTTTACCAGTTGTTCATTTGCATAACGTCACCAGCAAACGTAGGCGTCCATCGCCATTTGCAAATTCAACGATTGTTGCATGCCTGTGTCAGGTGTCACGACACACTATGTCTGCCCACATACACGCAACAACATGTGCACGCTTCGCGAACACGTGGAAGGTGGCCCCCGTACGTATGCGATGTCCATTGCGCGAACGACTGTCAACCGGCCTCTGTCGCATGTCGCAGATGTGGAACGCAGTGCACCATGCTATCACGGTGTGTGAGAAGAGACGACTACGTCTGACAACACGCGCCACTACATCAACAGACGGCTCATGCTGATCGCCATCCAGGGCATACCACACTGCAATCCAGCTCTTATAGGGAGACGACACGTAGCTGAGTGCACAACATTTGGACCGCATGGTTCGCCGTTGTTGGCGCAGTCGTTGTACGGTCACATGTACCACGATGTATCATTCAGTACATGAGGACCAATGTGCAGTACAGTGTGTGATTTGGACGTACAACATCAGCGGACAGTTGACACAGGCCGTACCACAGCGTAGGCTAAGTGCTTCGCACATGCGAATGCCAATGAACAACTGCAAATGCCAATGAACAACTGCAAAGGGCATTGAGCATGTACGTCCTGCTGCCATCCACATTACAGTGTATAGCTGCAAGGTGTTTAACATGAAGCGATACACTGGGGACCGGGCAGTGCGAGTAGCAAACTATATTGCGGGGGTTGCAGTTAGGCAACACTACACTAATTTAACGCGTCGTATGACAATTACAGAGCAGGTTAAGGCCCAACGTGTGTTGGGTTAAGGCCCAACGTGTGTTGGGTTAAGGCCCAACGTGTGTTGGGTTAAGGCCCAACGTGTGTTGGGTTAAGGCCCAACGTGTGTTGGGTTAAGGCCCAACGTGTGTTGGGTTAAGGCCCAACGTGTGTTGGGTTAAGGCCCAACGTGTGTTGGGTTAAGGCCCAACGTGTGTTGGGTTAAGGCCCAACGTGTGTTGGGTTAAGGCCCAACGTGTGTTGGGTTACGTTAAGGGGCAATGTGGGTTACGTTAAGGGGCAATGTGGGTTACGTTAAGGGGCAATGTGGGTTACGTTACGGCGCAATATAGGTTACGTTACGGCGCAATATAGGTTACGTTAAGGCGCAATATCGGTTACGTTAAGGCGCAATACAGGTTACGTTAAGGCGCAATACAGGTTACGTTAAGGCGCAATACAGGTTACGTTAAGGCGCAATACAGGTTACGTTAAGGCGCAATGCAGGTTACGTTAAGGCGCAATGCAGGTTACGTTAAGGCGCAATGCAGGTTACGTTAAGGCGCAATACAGGTTACGTTAAGGCGCAATACAGGTTACGTTAAGGCGCAATACAGGTTACGTTAAGGCGCAATACAGGTTACGTTAAGGCGCAATACAGGTTACGTTAAGGCGCAATACAGGTTACGTTAAGGCGCAATACAGGTTACGTTAAGGCGCAATACAGGTTACGTTAAGGCGCAATACAGGTTACGTTAAGGCGCAATACAGGTTACGTTAAGGCGCAATACAGGTTACGTTAAGGCGCAATACAGGTTACGTTAAGGCGCAATACAGGTTACGTTAAGGCGCAATACAGGTTACGTTAAGGCGCAATACAGGTTACGTTAAGGCGCAATACAGGTTACGTTAAGGCGCAATACAGGTTACGTTAAGGCGCAATACAGGTTACGTTAAGGCGCAATACAGGTTAGGTTAAGGCGCAATACAGGTTAGGTTAAGGCGCAATACAGGTTAGGTTAAGGTACGACATAGGTTAGGTTAAGGTACGACATAGGTTAGGTTAAGGTACGACATAGGTTAGGTTAAGGTACGACATAGGTTAGGTTAAGGTACGACATAGGTTAGGTTAAGGTACGACATAGGTTAGGTTAAGGTACGACATAGGTTAGGTTAAGGTACGACATAGGTTAGGTTAAGGTACGACATAGGTTAGGTTAAGGTACGACATAGGTTAGGTTAAGGTACGACATAGGTTAGGTTAAGGTACGACATAGGTTAGGTTAAGGTACGACATAGGTTAGGTTAAGGTACGACATAGGTTAGGTTAAGGTACGACATAGGTTAGGTTAAGGTACGACATAGGTTAGGTTAAGGTACGACATAGGTTAGGTTAAGGTACGACATAGGTTAGGTTAAGGTACGACATAGGTTAGGTTAAGGTACGACATAGGTTAGGTTAAGGTACGACATAGGTTAGGTTAAGGTACGACATAGGTTAGGTTAAGGTACGACATAGGTTAGGTTAAGGTACGACATAGGTTAGGTTAAGGTACGACATAGGTTAGGTTAAGGTACGACATAGGTTAGGTTACGGTACGACATAGGTTAGGTTACGGTACGACATAGGTTAGGTTACGGTACGACATAGGTTAGGTTACGGTACGACATAGGTTAGGTTACGGTACGACATAGGTTAGGTTACGGTACGACATAGGTTAGGTTACGGTACGACATAGGTTAGGTTACGGTACGACATAGGTTAGGTTACGGTACGATATAGGTTAGGTTACGGTACGATATAGGTTAGGTTAAGGTACACATTGTTGTAAGGAAAGGTTTAATGGGGGGCGGGGCGGGGCGGCCGGTTTGTTGATTGTGATTATAGTAAGTGGATGCCTGCGGCATCATCTGATTTGCCACGTCAGGATGCACCTTTGGCTCATGACAGGCGGCGCTCTCATTCCATGCTTGTGGCAGACCTGTGTCTTTCATTCCTGCCATTGTTTGTGTGCTGTGAGAGGAGGCAGTATTGTGATGTTGGGTGCACCCCTGTGTAGGACATGTGTGGGTGTTGGTGGCTTGGCTGAGCAATGGTGGTTGTCGGGTGGGTGGGATATTCTGTTTTCTGAGTGGACCTCCCAGTCTGGTTATGACAGTGTGGATTGTCTAATGTGGCGGAGAGGATGCACTGGGTGTTGTTCCATGCTGGTGCTTACATATTGTCTGTGTG
>NW_025726752.1:15000-20000 GCF_021461395.2 Schistocerca americana
CGCTTCTGTTCGTCTTGCGACGATCCAAGAATTTCACCTCTAACGTCGCAATACGAATGCCCCCGCCTGTCCCTATTAATCATTACCTCGGGTTCCGAAAACCAACAAAATAGAACCGAGGTCCTATTCCATTATTCCATGCACACAGTATTCAGGCGGGCTTGCCTGCTTTAAGCACTCTAATTTGTTCAAAGTAAACGTGCCGGCCCACCGAGACACTCACTCAAGAGCACCCTGGTAGGATTGCAACGGGGTCCGCCTCGGGACGCACGAGCACGCACGAGGCGCGTCGCACGCCTTCGGCTCGCCCCACCGGCAGGACGTCCCACGATACATGCCAGTTAAACACCGACGGGCGGTGAACCAACAGCGTGGGACACAAATCCAACTACGAGCTTTTTAACCGCAACAACTTTAATATACGCTATTGGAGCTGGAATTACCGCGGCTGCTGGCACCAGACTTGCCCTCCAATAGATACTCGTTAAAGGATTTAAAGTGTACTCATTCCGATTACGGGGCCTCGGATGAGTCCCGTATCGTTATTTTTCGTCACTACCTCCCCGTGCCGGGAGTGGGTAATTTGCGCGCCTGCTGCCTTCCTTGGATGTGGTAGCCGTTTCTCAGGCTCCCTCTCCGGAATCGAACCCTGATTCCCCGTTACCCGTTACAACCATGGTAGGCGCAGAACCTACCATCGACAGTTGATAAGGCAGACATTTGAAAGATGCGTCGCCGGTACGAGGACCGTGCGATCAGCCCAAAGTTATTCAGAGTCACCAAGGCAAACGGACCGGACGAGCCGACCGATTGGTTTTGATCTAATAAAAGCGTCCCTTCCATCTCTGGTCGGGACTCTGTTTGCATGTATTAGCTCTAGAATTACCACAGTTATCCAAGTAACGTGGGTACGATCTAAGGAACCATAACTGATTTAATGAGCCATTCGCGGTTTCACCTTAATGCGGCTTGTACTGAGACATGCATGGCTTAATCTTTGAGACAAGCATATGACTACTGGCAGGATCAACCAGGGAGCTGCGTCAACTAGAGCTGAGCAGCCGGCCGCCCGGGAGTGTGTCCCGGGGGCCCGCGCGAACACGCAAGCGTCCGCTCAATTATTCTGCAAACAGGAGGAGGCTGAGCTCCCCTGCACAATACACCTCGAAACCCTCTCAGGTCCCGGCGGCGCGCAGCGCCGTCCTAAGTACTTGGTCGGGTTCGAGAGAGGCGCAATCGCCCGGAGTTTGGCGAGTAGACGCTTTAGGTGCGACCACCCGTGCTCCCAACTGAGCTTGCCGCTGCCGACAGAGGCCCGGGAGCGTGCTGTCGTGGCATTGCCGGCGGGAGACAACACGCGCCACCTACGGTGACCGGCAGCTCCAACGCCAGCGCCACAGAAGGACAAAAGCCCCACTTGGGTGCCGAAGCGAACTCTCCCAGCACAGCGCACGCGCCAACACGTCCGCACAGCTGCGATACAAACCACCTGCGAGAACCGCAGAGGCGACCGAGCAGCAGACGGCGTCGCGGCGCCGAGCGCCGGGCGGCGGCGCATCCTCAGCGCACACAGTCCTCAATCGGACCAGCACACTGCAGATGTCCACCGCGCTTCGCACCGGGCCCGCGAGGACCTACTTTGGCCGCACGGCGCCGCGTGCAGGGTGCGCCGGCGCGCAGCTGCGCCGCCTGCCGCCTCCGTCGGCCGGCGCGCCTGCCACTGGCCGCCCCCACCAGCCGGCTGTAGCGCGTGCGCCCACGCACCGCGCGGCCAGCACGCCGGGAGGCCCCCCCTCACCGGCCGGGGACGGTCCCACCCAGCCACCGCCGCGTATCGCTTCACACCCAGATGCCATTCACGTTCGTGGGCATGGTGGGTATCGCTGGAACAACCGGTTGGTAGCTCAACCGATCGTCGCCATCACTGATTCACCTCTAGCGAGAACAACCGCACCACAACGGTTTACCAGTTGTTCATTTGCATAACGTCACCAGCAAACGTAGGCGTCCATCGCCATTTGCAAATTCAACGATTGTTGCATGCCTGTGTCAGGTGTCACGACACACTATGTCTGCCCACATACACGCAACAACATGTGCACGCTTCGCGAACACGTGGAAGGTGGCCCCCGTACGTATGCGATGTCCATTGTGCGAACGACTGTCAACCGGCCTCTGTCGCATGTCGCAGATGTGGAACGCAGTGCACCATGCTATCACGGTGTGTGAGAAGAGACGACTACGTCTGACAACACGCGCCACTACATCAACAGACGGCACATGCTGATCGCCATCCAGGGCATACCACACTGCAATCCAGCTCTTATAGGGAGACGACACGTAGCTGAGTGCACAACATTTGGACCGCATGGTTCGCCGTTGTTGGCGCAGTCGTTGTACGGTCACATGTACCACGATGTATCATTCAGTACATGAGGACCAATGTGCAGTACAGTGTGTGATTTGGACGTACAACATCAGCGGACAGTTGACACAGGCCGTACCACAGCGTAGGCTAAGTGCTTCGCACATGCGAATGCCAATGAACAACTGCAAATGCCAATGAACAACTGCAAAGGGCATTGAGCATGTACGTCCTGCTGCCATCCACATTACAGTGTATAGCTGCAAGGTGTTTAACATGAAGCGATACACTGGGGACCGGGCAGTGCGAGTAGCAAACTATATTGCGGGGGTTGCAGTTAGGCAACACTACACTAATTTAACGCGTCGTATGACAATTACAGAGCAGGTTAAGGCCCAACGTGTGTTGGGTTAAGGCCCAACGTGTGTTGGGTTAAGGCCCAACGTGTGTTGGGTTAAGGCCCAACGTGTGTTGGGTTAAGGCCCAACGTGTGTTGGGTTAAGGCCCAACGTGTGTTGGGTTAAGGCCCAACGTGTGTTGGGTTAAGGCCCAACGTGTGTTGGGTTAAGGCCCAACGTGTGTTGGGTTAAGGCCCAACGTGTGTTGGGTTAAGGCCCAACGTGTGTTGGGTTAAGGCCCAACGTGTGTTGGGTTAAGGCCCAACGTGTGTTGGGTTACGTTAAGGGGCAATGTGGGTTACGTTAAGGGGCAATGTGGGTTACGTTAAGGGGCAATGTGGGTTACGTTACGGCGCAATATAGGTTACGTTACGGCGCAATATAGGTTACGTTAAGGCGCAATATCGGTTACGTTAAGGCGCAATACAGGTTACGTTAAGGCGCAATACAGGTTACGTTAAGGCGCAATACAGGTTACGTTAAGGCGCAATACAGGTTACGTTAAGGCGCAATACAGGTTACGTTAAGGCGCAATGCAGGTTACGTTAAGGCGCAATGCAGGTTACGTTAAGGCGCAATACAGGTTACGTTAAGGCGCAATACAGGTTACGTTAAGGCGCAATACAGGTTACGTTAAGGCGCAATACAGGTTACGTTAAGGCGCAATACAGGTTACGTTAAGGCGCAATACAGGTTACGTTAAGGCGCAATACAGGTTACGTTAAGGCGCAATACAGGTTACGTTAAGGCGCAATACAGGTTACGTTAAGGCGCAATACAGGTTACGTTAAGGCGCAATACAGGTTACGTTAAGGCGCAATACAGGTTACGTTAAGGCGCAATACAGGTTACGTTAAGGCGCAATACAGGTTACGTTAAGGCGCAATACAGGTTACGTTAAGGCGCAATACAGGTTACGTTAAGGCGCAATACAGGTTAGGTTAAGGCGCAATACAGGTTAGGTTAAGGCGCAATACAGGTTAGGTTAAGGCGCAATACAGGTTAGGTTAAGGCGCAATACAGGTTAGGTTAAGGTACGACATAGGTTAGGTTAAGGTACGACATAGGTTAGGTTAAGGTACGACATAGGTTAGGTTAAGGTACGACATAGGTTAGGTTAAGGTACGACATAGGTTAGGTTAAGGTACGACATAGGTTAGGTTAAGGTACGACATAGGTTAGGTTAAGGTACGACATAGGTTAGGTTAAGGTACGACATAGGTTAGGTTAAGGTACGACATAGGTTAGGTTAAGGTACGACATAGGTTAGGTTAAGGTACGACATAGGTTAGGTTAAGGTACGACATAGGTTAGGTTAAGGTACGACATAGGTTAGGTTAAGGTACGACATAGGTTAGGTTAAGGTACGACATAGGTTAGGTTAAGGTACGACATAGGTTAGGTTAAGGTACGACATAGGTTAGGTTAAGGTACGACATAGGTTAGGTTAAGGTACGACATAGGTTAGGTTAAGGTACGACATAGGTTAGGTTAAGGTACGACATAGGTTAGGTTAAGGTACGACATAGGTTAGGTTAAGGTACGACATAGGTTAGGTTAAGGTACGACATAGGTTAGGTTAAGGTACGACATAGGTTAGGTTACGGTACGACATAGGTTAGGTTACGGTACGACATAGGTTAGGTTACGGTACGACATAGGTTAGGTTACGGTACGACATAGGTTAGGTTACGGTACGACATAGGTTAGGTTACGGTACGACATAGGTTAGGTTACGGTACGACATAGGTTAGGTTACGGTACGACATAGGTTAGGTTACGGTACGATATAGGTTAGGTTACGGTACGATATAGGTTAGGTTAAGGTACACATTGTTGTAAGGAAAGGTTTAATGGGGGGCGGGGCGGGGCGGCCGGTTTGTTGATTGTGATTATAGTAAGTGGATGCCTGCGGCATCATCTGATTTGCCACGTCAGGATGCACCTTTGGCTCATGACAGGCGGCGCTCTCATTCCATGCTTGTGGCAGACCTGTGTCTTTCATTCCTGCCATTGTTTGTGTGCTGTGAGAGGAGGCAGTATTGTGATGTTGGGTGCACCCCTGTGTAGGACATGTGTGGGTGTTGGTGGCTTGGCTGAGCAATGGTGGTTGTCGGGTGGGTGGGATATTCTGTTTTCTGAGTGGACCTCCCAGTCTGGTTATGACAGTGTGGATTGTCTAATGTGGCGGAGAGGATGCACTGGGTGTTGTTCCATGCTGGTGCTTACATATTGTC
>NW_025726752.1:25000-27500 GCF_021461395.2 Schistocerca americana
CAATCGGGCAGGCCATGGGCCCTCAGCACGGGGCGGAGGGCGGCATGGTCCACCGAATCGAACGCTTTAGAGACGTCGATCGATGCCACAAAAACAGAGCGACAGGAGCGGACTGCGTCGGTGAGAGCAGTGTCCAAGATGAAGGTGTTTTCCAACATCCCATCCCGGGGGATGAATGCCCGCTGACGTTCGTCCACAGCACATGCACGCATCAGGCGTGACGCGAGAACCTTGTGAAAGGTCCGCGCCAACACCGAGCAGACCGTAATGGGGCGAAAGTCAGCGGGGGATGTTGGTGCAGCCGTTTTGGGGAGAAGTGACGTCCGGGCGCGAAGCAGACGCTCGGGGAGGGCGCGGGCCAGGAGGAAGAGGTTCAAGAGTTTCACCAGGACTTCATGCGGCAGGCGCCGCAGCTCCGCTGGAGTCAGGCCGTCCGGCCCGGCTGCCGATCCCCTGGGCGGCAAGGCAGCAGCGACCTCCTCACGTGTGACCGGCCCCCATAGGCACTCAGGAGCGACAGGCTCCGAGTGCGGGAGAAGGCGGTCACGGATGAAGCCGGCGGTGGAGATCGGCTTCTTCGTGAAGAGGTCCGCCCAGAAGTCCAGCAGACCGGGGATGTCGGGTGGCGGCTGCAGCAGGGTGCCGTCCAGCAAGCCGCGCACGCAACGTGCACGCGACCTACGGAAGGCGTCCTGTGTCCGCGCGTATTCCCAGCGGCGCCGCTTGCGCTTCTGCAGCGGCGGGGCGGCTGGCGGCCGCTTGGATGGTTGGCGCGGCCGCTGTGTCCTGGTGATCGACCTCTCCCCCCTGGACCCGACCGACGCAAGGGCATCCGGGAGCATGCCCAGGATGACATCGGGCGGCGTGCCCCGCCCCAGACCAATGACTCGATCCAGGGCAGAGAAACGCTGGGCGGAAGCAGGTAGCCCCGCCAGATGCTCCCAGATGGCGGCGTCAGTCGGCCCCTCCGGCGGCGGCCCGGTGGTGTCGGCCGCGAAGTCCTCGGCTGCGTCGACGGGCGGCGCAGCGGCCTCGCCCGCGTCAGGCAGCGAGCTCGCTGCTCCCCGGCGGGACGCCGGCTCTTCACCCCGACCGATCTCAAGTGCCTCCATGAATTGGCGGACAAGCTGCTTGTGGGCAGCTTGCCGCCGTCGGCACTTGATTGCCTCAAGCGTTCGGTCGGGGAACATCCTGGTAAGTTCTTGATTTACAAAGAAGAACCGGGCGTCCCTCTCCAGGAACAGTTCGGCCTCTGCCTTGGCGAGCGACAGGACTTCTTCCTCCGTCCACCTCGCGCGATGCCTCTCCGTCACGATCTCAGCGTTGGC
Source organism: Schistocerca americana (assembly GCF_021461395.2). Classification (NCBI taxonomy): domain Eukaryota; kingdom Metazoa; phylum Arthropoda; class Insecta; order Orthoptera; family Acrididae; genus Schistocerca; species Schistocerca americana. The sequence continues at coordinate 26,329 of NW_025726752.1, forward strand.
GGCCGCAGTGTGTTGGCGGCGGCGATGGACCCCGAGACCGTTCTTCGTGGTAAAAGTGCGGTGGCACTCACTGCAAGCAAAGGGAGCTACACAAACTATCGCATTTTCGTTACGGCCGGTTGGCCGGATAGGTGCTGGGGTAGCTGGGGTGGCACCTTCAGCGGAAGGGCCACCATCTCTTGTTTCTTGTCGGCTGCCCCCAACTATAAAGGGATAATGCGAGGGGGGGCTGGTAACCCCCCCAAGCCCCTGGTGCGGTCTTCCACTCTGCTAAGATCAGCGGGCCCACGAGAAGGGGAGAAGACCGCAGGAGAGGAGAGGCTAAGAGGGCTAGGCCCATGTATTGCGCATCACTCTCCCTGTAACTATAACCCAAGGAAGGCACCTCGCAGCAGCAGCACGACTACATCAAGACCGCACTTCGAAAAGCCAAGTCCGGATGCAGCCACACCGCCGCCACTTGGCCACCTTAAGAGAGTCATAGTTACTCCCGCCGTTTACCCGCGCTTGCTTGAATTTCTTCACGTTGACATTCAGAGCACTGGGCAGAAATCACATTGCGTCAACACCCGCTAGGGCCATCGCAATGCTTTGTTTTAATTAGACAGTCGGATTCCCCCAGTCCGTGCCAGTTCTGAGTTGATCGTTGAATGGCGGCCGAAGAGAATCCGCGCACCCGCGCGCCCCCGGAGGAGCACGCTAAGGCGGACGCGGCCTCGCAGCAAGGAAGATCCGTGGGAGGCCAAGGCACGGGACCGAGCTCGGATCCTGCACGCAGGTTGAAGCACCGGGGCGCGAACGCCGCGCAGGCGCGCGCATCCTGCACCGCCGGCCAGCACGAGGCCAACCAACGGCGAGAGCAGACCACGCCCGCGCTAAACGCCCGCACTTACCGGCACCCCTACGGCACTCACCTCGCCCAGGCCCGGCACGTTAGCGCTGACCCACTTCCCGACCAAGCCCGACACGCCCCGATCCTCAGAGCCAATCCTTATCCCGAAGTTACGGATCCAATTTGCCGACTTCCCTTACCTACATTATTCTATCGACTAGAGGCTCTTCACCTTGGAGACCTGCTGCGGATATGGGTACGAACCGGCGCGACACCTCCACGTGGCCCTCTCCCGGATTTTCAAGGTCCGAGGGGAAGATCGGGACACCGCCGCAACTGC
>NW_025726752.1:32500-35000 GCF_021461395.2 Schistocerca americana
AGTAGACGCTTTAGGTGCGACCACCCGTGCTCCCAACTGAGCTTGCCGCTGCCGACAGAGGCCCGGGAGCGTGCTGTCGTGGCATTGCCGGCGGGAGACAACACGCGCCACCTACGGTGACCGGCAGCTCCAACGCCAGCGCCACAGAAGGACAAAAGCCCCACTTGGGTGCCGAAGCGAACTCTCCCAGCACAGCGCACGCGCCAACACGTCCGCACAGCTGCGATACAAACCACCTGCGAGAACCGCAGAGGCGACCGAGCAGCAGACGGCGTCGCGGCGCCGAGCGCCGGGCGGCGGCGCATCCTCAGCGCACACAGTCCTCAATCGGACCAGCACACTGCAGATGTCCACCGCGCTTCGCACCGGGCCCGCGAGGACCTACTTTGGCCGCACGGCGCCGCGTGCAGGGTGCGCCGGCGCGCAGCTGCGCCGCCTGCCGCCTCCGTCGGCCGGCGCGCCTGCCACTGGCCGCCCCCACCAGCCGGCTGTAGCGCGTGCGCCCACGCACCGCGCGGCCAGCACGCCGGGAGGCCCCCCCTCACCGGCCGGGGACGGTCCCACCCAGCCACCGCCGCGTATCGCTTCACACCCAGATGCCATTCACGTTCGTGGGCATGGTGGGTATCGCTGGAACAACCGGTTGGTAGCTCAACCGATCGTCGCCATCACTGATTCACCTCTAGCGAGAACAACCGCACCACAACGGTTTACCAGTTGTTCATTTGCATAACGTCACCAGCAAACGTAGGCGTCCATCGCCATTTGCAAATTCAACGATTGTTGCATGCCTGTGTCAGGTGTCACGACACACTATGTCTGCCCACATACACGCAACAACATGTGCACGCTTCGCGAACACGTGGAAGGTGGCCCCCGTACGTATGCGATGTCCATTGCGCGAACGACTGTCAACCGGCCTCTGTCGCATGTCGCAGATGTGGAACGCAGTGCACCATGCTATCACGGTGTGTGAGAAGAGACGACTACGTCTGACAACACGCGCCACTACATCAACAGACGGCTCATGCTGATCGCCATCCAGGGCATACCACACTGCAATCCAGCTCTTATAGGGAGACGACACGTAGCTGAGTGCACAACATTTGGACCGCATGGTTCGCCGTTGTTGGCGCAGTCGTTGTACGGTCACATGTACCACGATGTATCATTCAGTACATGAGGACCAATGTGCAGTACAGTGTGTGATTTGGACGTACAACATCAGCGGACAGTTGACACAGGCCGTACCACAGCGTAGGCTAAGTGCTTCGCACATGCGAATGCCAATGAACAACTGCAAATGCCAATGAACAACTGCAAAGGGCATTGAGCATGTACGTCCTGCTGCCATCCACATTACAGTGTATAGCTGCAAGGTGTTTAACATGAAGCGATACACTGGGGACCGGGCAGTGCGAGTAGCAAACTATATTGCGGGGGTTGCAGTTAGGCAACACTACACTAATTTAACGCGTCGTATGACAATTACAGAGCAGGTTAAGGCCCAACGTGTGTTGGGTTAAGGCCCAACGTGTGTTGGGTTAAGGCCCAACGTGTGTTGGGTTAAGGCCCAACGTGTGTTGGGTTAAGGCCCAACGTGTGTTGGGTTAAGGCCCAACGTGTGTTGGGTTAAGGCCCAACGTGTGTTGGGTTAAGGCCCAACGTGTGTTGGGTTAAGGCCCAACGTGTGTTGGGTTAAGGCCCAACGTGTGTTGGGTTAAGGCCCAACGTGTGTTGGGTTACGTTAAGGGGCAATGTGGGTTACGTTAAGGGGCAATGTGGGTTACGTTAAGGGGCAATGTGGGTTACGTTACGGCGCAATATAGGTTACGTTACGGCGCAATATAGGTTACGTTAAGGCGCAATATCGGTTACGTTAAGGCGCAATACAGGTTACGTTAAGGCGCAATACAGGTTACGTTAAGGCGCAATACAGGTTACGTTAAGGCGCAATACAGGTTACGTTAAGGCGCAATACAGGTTACGTTAAGGCGCAATGCAGGTTACGTTAAGGCGCAATGCAGGTTACGTTAAGGCGCAATACAGGTTACGTTAAGGCGCAATACAGGTTACGTTAAGGCGCAATACAGGTTACGTTAAGGCGCAATACAGGTTACGTTAAGGCGCAATACAGGTTACGTTAAGGCGCAATACAGGTTACGTTAAGGCGCAATACAGGTTACGTTAAGGCGCAATACAGGTTACGTTAAGGCGCAATACAGGTTACGTTAAGGCGCAATACAGGTTACGTTAAGGCGCAATACAGGTTACGTTAAGGCGCAATACAGGTTACGTTAAGGCGCAATACAGGTTACGTTAAGGCGCAATACAGGTTACGTTAAGGCGCAATACAGGTTAGGTTAAGGCGCAATACAGGTTAGGTTAAGGCGCAATACAGGTTAGGTTAAGGTACGACATAGGTTAGGTTAAGGTACGACATAGGTTAGGTTAAGGTACGACATAGGTTAGGTTAAGGTACGACATAGGTTAGGTTAAG
>NW_025726752.1:45000-47500 GCF_021461395.2 Schistocerca americana
TTGGCGAGTAGACGCTTTAGGTGCGACCACCCGTGCTCCCAACTGAGCTTGCCGCTGCCGACAGAGGCCCGGGAGCGTGCTGTCGTGGCATTGCCGGCGGGAGACAACACGCGCCACCTACGGTGACCGGCAGCTCCAACGCCAGCGCCACAGAAGGACAAAAGCCCCACTTGGGTGCCGAAGCGAACTCTCCCAGCACAGCGCACGCGCCAACACGTCCGCACAGCTGCGATACAAACCACCTGCGAGAACCGCAGAGGCGACCGAGCAGCAGACGGCGTCGCGGCGCCGAGCGCCGGGCGGCGGCGCATCCTCAGCGCACACAGTCCTCAATCGGACCAGCACACTGCAGATGTCCACCGCGCTTCGCACCGGGCCCGCGAGGACCTACTTTGGCCGCACGGCGCCGCGTGCAGGGTGCGCCGGCGCGCAGCTGCGCCGCCTGCCGCCTCCGTCGGCCGGCGCGCCTGCCACTGGCCGCCCCCACCAGCCGGCTGTAGCGCGTGCGCCCACGCACCGCGCGGCCAGCACGCCGGGAGGCCCCCCCTCACCGGCCGGGGACGGTCCCACCCAGCCACCGCCGCGTATCGCTTCACACCCAGATGCCATTCACGTTCGTGGGCATGGTGGGTATCGCTGGAACAACCGGTTGGTAGCTCAACCGATCGTCGCCATCACTGATTCACCTCTAGCGAGAACAACCGCACCACAACGGTTTACCAGTTGTTCATTTGCATAACGTCACCAGCAAACGTAGGCGTCCATCGCCATTTGCAAATTCAACGATTGTTGCATGCCTGTGTCAGGTGTCACGACACACTATGTCTGCCCACATACACGCAACAACATGTGCACGCTTCGCGAACACGTGGAAGGTGGCCCCCGTACGTATGCGATGTCCATTGCGCGAACGACTGTCAACCGGCCTCTGTCGCATGTCGCAGATGTGGAACGCAGTGCACCATGCTATCACGGTGTGTGAGAAGAGACGACTACGTCTGACAACACGCGCCACTACATCAACAGACGGCTCATGCTGATCGCCATCCAGGGCATACCACACTGCAATCCAGCTCTTATAGGGAGACGACACGTAGCTGAGTGCACAACATTTGGACCGCATGGTTCGCCGTTGTTGGCGCAGTCGTTGTACGGTCACATGTACCACGATGTATCATTCAGTACATGAGGACCAATGTGCAGTACAGTGTGTGATTTGGACGTACAACATCAGCGGACAGTTGACACAGGCCGTACCACAGCGTAGGCTAAGTGCTTCGCACATGCGAATGCCAATGAACAACTGCAAATGCCAATGAACAACTGCAAAGGGCATTGAGCATGTACGTCCTGCTGCCATCCACATTACAGTGTATAGCTGCAAGGTGTTTAACATGAAGCGATACACTGGGGACCGGGCAGTGCGAGTAGCAAACTATATTGCGGGGGTTGCAGTTAGGCAACACTACACTAATTTAACGCGTCGTATGACAATTACAGAGCAGGTTAAGGCCCAACGTGTGTTGGGTTAAGGCCCAACGTGTGTTGGGTTAAGGCCCAACGTGTGTTGGGTTAAGGCCCAACGTGTGTTGGGTTAAGGCCCAACGTGTGTTGGGTTAAGGCCCAACGTGTGTTGGGTTAAGGCCCAACGTGTGTTGGGTTAAGGCCCAACGTGTGTTGGGTTAAGGCCCAACGTGTGTTGGGTTAAGGCCCAACGTGTGTTGGGTTAAGGCCCAACGTGTGTTGGGTTAAGGCCCAACGTGTGTTGGGTTACGTTAAGGGGCAATGTGGGTTACGTTAAGGGGCAATGTGGGTTACGTTAAGGGGCAATGTGGGTTACGTTACGGCGCAATATAGGTTACGTTACGGCGCAATATAGGTTACGTTAAGGCGCAATATCGGTTACGTTAAGGCGCAATACAGGTTACGTTAAGGCGCAATACAGGTTACGTTAAGGCGCAATACAGGTTACGTTAAGGCGCAATACAGGTTACGTTAAGGCGCAATGCAGGTTACGTTAAGGCGCAATGCAGGTTACGTTAAGGCGCAATACAGGTTACGTTAAGGCGCAATACAGGTTACGTTAAGGCGCAATACAGGTTACGTTAAGGCGCAATACAGGTTACGTTAAGGCGCAATACAGGTTACGTTAAGGCGCAATACAGGTTACGTTAAGGCGCAATACAGGTTACGTTAAGGCGCAATACAGGTTACGTTAAGGCGCAATACAGGTTACGTTAAGGCGCAATACAGGTTACGTTAAGGCGCAATACAGGTTACGTTAAGGCGCAATACAGGTTACGTTAAGGCGCAATACAGGTTACGTTAAGGCGCAATACAGGTTACGTTAAGGCGCAATACAGGTTACGTTAAGGCGCAATACAGGTTACGTTAAGGCGCAATACAGGTTACGTTAAGGCGCAATACAGGTTACGTTAAGGCGCAATACAGGTTACGTTAAGGCGCAATACAGGTTAGGTTAAGGCGCAATACAGGTTAG
>NW_025726752.1:57500-60000 GCF_021461395.2 Schistocerca americana
CGGAGTTTGGCGAGTAGACGCTTTAGGTGCGACCACCCGTGCTCCCAACTGAGCTTGCCGCTGCCGACAGAGGCCCGGGAGCGTGCTGTCGTGGCATTGCCGGCGGGAGACAACACGCGCCACCTACGGTGACCGGCAGCTCCAACGCCAGCGCCACAGAAGGACAAAAGCCCCACTTGGGTGCCGAAGCGAACTCTCCCAGCACAGCGCACGCGCCAACACGTCCGCACAGCTGCGATACAAACCACCTGCGAGAACCGCAGAGGCGACCGAGCAGCAGACGGCGTCGCGGCGCCGAGCGCCGGGCGGCGGCGCATCCTCAGCGCACACAGTCCTCAATCGGACCAGCACACTGCAGATGTCCACCGCGCTTCGCACCGGGCCCGCGAGGACCTACTTTGGCCGCACGGCGCCGCGTGCAGGGTGCGCCGGCGCGCAGCTGCGCCGCCTGCCGCCTCCGTCGGCCGGCGCGCCTGCCACTGGCCGCCCCCACCAGCCGGCTGTAGCGCGTGCGCCCACGCACCGCGCGGCCAGCACGCCGGGAGGCCCCCCCTCACCGGCCGGGGACGGTCCCACCCAGCCACCGCCGCGTATCGCTTCACACCCAGATGCCATTCACGTTCGTGGGCATGGTGGGTATCGCTGGAACAACCGGTTGGTAGCTCAACCGATCGTCGCCATCACTGATTCACCTCTAGCGAGAACAACCGCACCACAACGGTTTACCAGTTGTTCATTTGCATAACGTCACCAGCAAACGTAGGCGTCCATCGCCATTTGCAAATTCAACGATTGTTGCATGCCTGTGTCAGGTGTCACGACACACTATGTCTGCCCACATACACGCAACAACATGTGCACGCTTCGCGAACACGTGGAAGGTGGCCCCCGTACGTATGCGATGTCCATTGCGCGAACGACTGTCAACCGGCCTCTGTCGCATGTCGCAGATGTGGAACGCAGTGCACCATGCTATCACGGTGTGTGAGAAGAGACGACTACGTCTGACAACACGCGCCACTACATCAACAGACGGCTCATGCTGATCGCCATCCAGGGCATACCACACTGCAATCCAGCTCTTATAGGGAGACGACACGTAGCTGAGTGCACAACATTTGGACCGCATGGTTCGCCGTTGTTGGCGCAGTCGTTGTACGGTCACATGTACCACGATGTATCATTCAGTACATGAGGACCAATGTGCAGTACAGTGTGTGATTTGGACGTACAACATCAGCGGACAGTTGACACAGGCCGTACCACAGCGTAGGCTAAGTGCTTCGCACATGCGAATGCCAATGAACAACTGCAAATGCCAATGAACAACTGCAAAGGGCATTGAGCATGTACGTCCTGCTGCCATCCACATTACAGTGTATAGCTGCAAGGTGTTTAACATGAAGCGATACACTGGGGACCGGGCAGTGCGAGTAGCAAACTATATTGCGGGGGTTGCAGTTAGGCAACACTACACTAATTTAACGCGTCGTATGACAATTACAGAGCAGGTTAAGGCCCAACGTGTGTTGGGTTAAGGCCCAACGTGTGTTGGGTTAAGGCCCAACGTGTGTTGGGTTAAGGCCCAACGTGTGTTGGGTTAAGGCCCAACGTGTGTTGGGTTAAGGCCCAACGTGTGTTGGGTTAAGGCCCAACGTGTGTTGGGTTAAGGCCCAACGTGTGTTGGGTTAAGGCCCAACGTGTGTTGGGTTAAGGCCCAACGTGTGTTGGGTTAAGGCCCAACGTGTGTTGGGTTAAGGCCCAACGTGTGTTGGGTTAAGGCCCAACGTGTGTTGGGTTACGTTAAGGGGCAATGTGGGTTACGTTAAGGGGCAATGTGGGTTACGTTAAGGGGCAATGTGGGTTACGTTACGGCGCAATATAGGTTACGTTACGGCGCAATATAGGTTACGTTAAGGCGCAATATCGGTTACGTTAAGGCGCAATACAGGTTACGTTAAGGCGCAATACAGGTTACGTTAAGGCGCAATACAGGTTACGTTAAGGCGCAATACAGGTTACGTTAAGGCGCAATACAGGTTACGTTAAGGCGCAATGCAGGTTACGTTAAGGCGCAATACAGGTTACGTTAAGGCGCAATACAGGTTACGTTAAGGCGCAATACAGGTTACGTTAAGGCGCAATACAGGTTACGTTAAGGCGCAATACAGGTTACGTTAAGGCGCAATACAGGTTACGTTAAGGCGCAATACAGGTTACGTTAAGGCGCAATACAGGTTACGTTAAGGCGCAATACAGGTTACGTTAAGGCGCAATACAGGTTACGTTAAGGCGCAATACAGGTTACGTTAAGGCGCAATACAGGTTACGTTAAGGCGCAATACAGGTTACGTTAAGGCGCAATACAGGTTACGTTAAGGCGCAATACAGGTTACGTTAAGGCGCAATACAGGTTACGTTAAGGCGCAATACAGGTTACGTTAAGGCGCAATACAGGTTAGGTTAAGGCGCAATACAGGTTAGGTTAAGGCGCAATACA
>NW_025726752.1:70000-72500 GCF_021461395.2 Schistocerca americana
GCGCGCAGCGCCGTCCTAAGTACTTGGTCGGGTTCGAGAGAGGCGCAATCGCCCGGAGTTTGGCGAGTAGACGCTTTAGGTGCGACCACCCGTGCTCCCAACTGAGCTTGCCGCTGCCGACAGAGGCCCGGGAGCGTGCTGTCGTGGCATTGCCGGCGGGAGACAACACGCGCCACCTACGGTGACCGGCAGCTCCAACGCCAGCGCCACAGAAGGACAAAAGCCCCACTTGGGTGCCGAAGCGAACTCTCCCAGCACAGCGCACGCGCCAACACGTCCGCACAGCTGCGATACAAACCACCTGCGAGAACCGCAGAGGCGACCGAGCAGCAGACGGCGTCGCGGCGCCGAGCGCCGGGCGGCGGCGCATCCTCAGCGCACACAGTCCTCAATCGGACCAGCACACTGCAGATGTCCACCGCGCTTCGCACCGGGCCCGCGAGGACCTACTTTGGCCGCACGGCGCCGCGTGCAGGGTGCGCCGGCGCGCAGCTGCGCCGCCTGCCGCCTCCGTCGGCCGGCGCGCCTGCCACTGGCCGCCCCCACCAGCCGGCTGTAGCGCGTGCGCCCACGCACCGCGCGGCCAGCACGCCGGGAGGCCCCCCCTCACCGGCCGGGGACGGTCCCACCCAGCCACCGCCGCGTATCGCTTCACACCCAGATGCCATTCACGTTCGTGGGCATGGTGGGTATCGCTGGAACAACCGGTTGGTAGCTCAACCGATCGTCGCCATCACTGATTCACCTCTAGCGAGAACAACCGCACCACAACGGTTTACCAGTTGTTCATTTGCATAACGTCACCAGCAAACGTAGGCGTCCATCGCCATTTGCAAATTCAACGATTGTTGCATGCCTGTGTCAGGTGTCACGACACACTATGTCTGCCCACATACACGCAACAACATGTGCACGCTTCGCGAACACGTGGAAGGTGGCCCCCGTACGTATGCGATGTCCATTGCGCGAACGACTGTCAACCGGCCTCTGTCGCATGTCGCAGATGTGGAACGCAGTGCACCATGCTATCACGGTGTGTGAGAAGAGACGACTACGTCTGACAACACGCGCCACTACATCAACAGACGGCTCATGCTGATCGCCATCCAGGGCATACCACACTGCAATCCAGCTCTTATAGGGAGACGACACGTAGCTGAGTGCACAACATTTGGACCGCATGGTTCGCCGTTGTTGGCGCAGTCGTTGTACGGTCACATGTACCACGATGTATCATTCAGTACATGAGGACCAATGTGCAGTACAGTGTGTGATTTGGACGTACAACATCAGCGGACAGTTGACACAGGCCGTACCACAGCGTAGGCTAAGTGCTTCGCACATGCGAATGCCAATGAACAACTGCAAATGCCAATGAACAACTGCAAAGGGCATTGAGCATGTACGTCCTGCTGCCATCCACATTACAGTGTATAGCTGCAAGGTGTTTAACATGAAGCGATACACTGGGGACCGGGCAGTGCGAGTAGCAAACTATATTGCGGGGGTTGCAGTTAGGCAACACTACACTAATTTAACGCGTCGTATGACAATTACAGAGCAGGTTAAGGCCCAACGTGTGTTGGGTTAAGGCCCAACGTGTGTTGGGTTAAGGCCCAACGTGTGTTGGGTTAAGGCCCAACGTGTGTTGGGTTAAGGCCCAACGTGTGTTGGGTTAAGGCCCAACGTGTGTTGGGTTAAGGCCCAACGTGTGTTGGGTTAAGGCCCAACGTGTGTTGGGTTAAGGCCCAACGTGTGTTGGGTTAAGGCCCAACGTGTGTTGGGTTAAGTTAAGGGGCAATGTGGGTTACGTTAAGGGGCAATGTGGGTTACGTTAAGGGGCAATGTGGGTTACGTTACGGCGCAATATAGGTTACGTTACGGCGCAATATAGGTTACGTTAAGGCGCAATATCGGTTACGTTAAGGCGCAATACAGGTTACGTTAAGGCGCAATACAGGTTACGTTAAGGCGCAATACAGGTTACGTTAAGGCGCAATACAGGTTACGTTAAGGCGCAATACAGGTTACGTTAAGGCGCAATGCAGGTTACGTTAAGGCGCAATGCAGGTTACGTTAAGGCGCAATACAGGTTACGTTAAGGCGCAATACAGGTTACGTTAAGGCGCAATACAGGTTACGTTAAGGCGCAATACAGGTTACGTTAAGGCGCAATACAGGTTACGTTAAGGCGCAATACAGGTTACGTTAAGGCGCAATACAGGTTACGTTAAGGCGCAATACAGGTTACGTTAAGGCGCAATACAGGTTACGTTAAGGCGCAATACAGGTTACGTTAAGGCGCAATACAGGTTACGTTAAGGCGCAATACAGGTTACGTTAAGGCGCAATACAGGTTACGTTAAGGCGCAATACAGGTTACGTTAAGGCGCAATACAGGTTACGTTAAGGCGCAATACAGGTTACGTTAAGGCGCAATACAGGTTACGTTAAGGCGCAATACAGGTTACGTTAAGGCGCAATACAGGTTAGGTTAAGG
>NW_025726752.1:82500-85000 GCF_021461395.2 Schistocerca americana
CACCTCGAAACCCTCTCAGGTCCCGGCGGCGCGCAGCGCCGTCCTAAGTACTTGGTCGGGTTCGAGAGAGGCGCAATCGCCCGGAGTTTGGCGAGTAGACGCTTTAGGTGCGACCACCCGTGCTCCCAACTGAGCTTGCCGCTGCCGACAGAGGCCCGGGAGCGTGCTGTCGTGGCATTGCCGGCGGGAGACAACACGCGCCACCTACGGTGACCGGCAGCTCCAACGCCAGCGCCACAGAAGGACAAAAGCCCCACTTGGGTGCCGAAGCGAACTCTCCCAGCACAGCGCACGCGCCAACACGTCCGCACAGCTGCGATACAAACCACCTGCGAGAACCGCAGAGGCGACCGAGCAGCAGACGGCGTCGCGGCGCCGAGCGCCGGGCGGCGGCGCATCCTCAGCGCACACAGTCCTCAATCGGACCAGCACACTGCAGATGTCCACCGCGCTTCGCACCGGGCCCGCGAGGACCTACTTTGGCCGCACGGCGCCGCGTGCAGGGTGCGCCGGCGCGCAGCTGCGCCGCCTGCCGCCTCCGTCGGCCGGCGCGCCTGCCACTGGCCGCCCCCACCAGCCGGCTGTAGCGCGTGCGCCCACGCACCGCGCGGCCAGCACGCCGGGAGGCCCCCCCTCACCGGCCGGGGACGGTCCCACCCAGCCACCGCCGCGTATCGCTTCACACCCAGATGCCATTCACGTTCGTGGGCATGGTGGGTATCGCTGGAACAACCGGTTGGTAGCTCAACCGATCGTCGCCATCACTGATTCACCTCTAGCGAGAACAACCGCACCACAACGGTTTACCAGTTGTTCATTTGCATAACGTCACCAGCAAACGTAGGCGTCCATCGCCATTTGCAAATTCAACGATTGTTGCATGCCTGTGTCAGGTGTCACGACACACTATGTCTGCCCACATACACGCAACAACATGTGCACGCTTCGCGAACACGTGGAAGGTGGCCCCCGTACGTATGCGATGTCCATTGCGCGAACGACTGTCAACCGGCCTCTGTCGCATGTCGCAGATGTGGAACGCAGTGCACCATGCTATCACGGTGTGTGAGAAGAGACGACTACGTCTGACAACACGCGCCACTACATCAACAGACGGCTCATGCTGATCGCCATCCAGGGCATACCACACTGCAATCCAGCTCTTATAGGGAGACGACACGTAGCTGAGTGCACAACATTTGGACCGCATGGTTCGCCGTTGTTGGCGCAGTCGTTGTACGGTCACATGTACCACGATGTATCATTCAGTACATGAGGACCAATGTGCAGTACAGTGTGTGATTTGGACGTACAACATCAGCGGACAGTTGACACAGGCCGTACCACAGCGTAGGCTAAGTGCTTCGCACATGCGAATGCCAATGAACAACTGCAAATGCCAATGAACAACTGCAAAGGGCATTGAGCATGTACGTCCTGCTGCCATCCACATTACAGTGTATAGCTGCAAGGTGTTTAACATGAAGCGATACACTGGGGACCGGGCAGTGCGAGTAGCAAACTATATTGCGGGGGTTGCAGTTAGGCAACACTACACTAATTTAACGCGTCGTATGACAATTACAGAGCAGGTTAAGGCCCAACGTGTGTTGGGTTAAGGCCCAACGTGTGTTGGGTTAAGGCCCAACGTGTGTTGGGTTAAGGCCCAACGTGTGTTGGGTTAAGGCCCAACGTGTGTTGGGTTAAGGCCCAACGTGTGTTGGGTTAAGGCCCAACGTGTGTTGGGTTAAGGCCCAACGTGTGTTGGGTTAAGGCCCAACGTGTGTTGGGTTAAGGCCCAACGTGTGTTGGGTTAAGGCCCAACGTGTGTTGGGTTAAGGCCCAACGTGTGTTGGGTTACGTTAAGGGGCAATGTGGGTTACGTTAAGGGGCAATGTGGGTTACGTTAAGGGGCAATGTGGGTTACGTTACGGCGCAATATAGGTTACGTTACGGCGCAATATAGGTTACGTTAAGGCGCAATATCGGTTACGTTAAGGCGCAATACAGGTTACGTTAAGGCGCAATACAGGTTACGTTAAGGCGCAATACAGGTTACGTTAAGGCGCAATACAGGTTACGTTAAGGCGCAATACAGGTTACGTTAAGGCGCAATGCAGGTTACGTTAAGGCGCAATGCAGGTTACGTTAAGGCGCAATACAGGTTACGTTAAGGCGCAATACAGGTTACGTTAAGGCGCAATACAGGTTACGTTAAGGCGCAATACAGGTTACGTTAAGGCGCAATACAGGTTACGTTAAGGCGCAATACAGGTTACGTTAAGGCGCAATACAGGTTACGTTAAGGCGCAATACAGGTTACGTTAAGGCGCAATACAGGTTACGTTAAGGCGCAATACAGGTTACGTTAAGGCGCAATACAGGTTACGTTAAGGCGCAATACAGGTTACGTTAAGGCGCAATACAGGTTACGTTAAGGCGCAATACAGGTTACGTTAAGGCGCAATACAGGTTACGTTAAGGCGCAATACAGGTTACG
>NW_025726752.1:95000-105000 GCF_021461395.2 Schistocerca americana
GGAGTTTGGCGAGTAGACGCTTTAGGTGCGACCACCCGTGCTCCCAACTGAGCTTGCCGCTGCCGACAGAGGCCCGGGAGCGTGCTGTCGTGGCATTGCCGGCGGGAGACAACACGCGCCACCTACGGTGACCGGCAGCTCCAACGCCAGCGCCACAGAAGGACAAAAGCCCCACTTGGGTGCCGAAGCGAACTCTCCCAGCACAGCGCACGCGCCAACACGTCCGCACAGCTGCGATACAAACCACCTGCGAGAACCGCAGAGGCGACCGAGCAGCAGACGGCGTCGCGGCGCCGAGCGCCGGGCGGCGGCGCATCCTCAGCGCACACAGTCCTCAATCGGACCAGCACACTGCAGATGTCCACCGCGCTTCGCACCGGGCCCGCGAGGACCTACTTTGGCCGCACGGCGCCGCGTGCAGGGTGCGCCGGCGCGCAGCTGCGCCGCCTGCCGCCTCCGTCGGCCGGCGCGCCTGCCACTGGCCGCCCCCACCAGCCGGCTGTAGCGCGTGCGCCCACGCACCGCGCGGCCAGCACGCCGGGAGGCCCCCCCTCACCGGCCGGGGACGGTCCCACCCAGCCACCGCCGCGTATCGCTTCACACCCAGATGCCATTCACGTTCGTGGGCATGGTGGGTATCGCTGGAACAACCGGTTGGTAGCTCAACCGATCGTCGCCATCACTGATTCACCTCTAGCGAGAACAACCGCACCACAACGGTTTACCAGTTGTTCATTTGCATAACGTCACCAGCAAACGTAGGCGTCCATCGCCATTTGCAAATTCAACGATTGTTGCATGCCTGTGTCAGGTGTCACGACACACTATGTCTGCCCACATACACGCAACAACATGTGCACGCTTCGCGAACACGTGGAAGGTGGCCCCCGTACGTATGCGATGTCCATTGCGCGAACGACTGTCAACCGGCCTCTGTCGCATGTCGCAGATGTGGAACGCAGTGCACCATGCTATCACGGTGTGTGAGAAGAGACGACTACGTCTGACAACACGCGCCACTACATCAACAGACGGCTCATGCTGATCGCCATCCAGGGCATACCACACTGCAATCCAGCTCTTATAGGGAGACGACACGTAGCTGAGTGCACAACATTTGGACCGCATGGTTCGCCGTTGTTGGCGCAGTCGTTGTACGGTCACATGTACCACGATGTATCATTCAGTACATGAGGACCAATGTGCAGTACAGTGTGTGATTTGGACGTACAACATCAGCGGACAGTTGACACAGGCCGTACCACAGCGTAGGCTAAGTGCTTCGCACATGCGAATGCCAATGAACAACTGCAAATGCCAATGAACAACTGCAAAGGGCATTGAGCATGTACGTCCTGCTGCCATCCACATTACAGTGTATAGCTGCAAGGTGTTTAACATGAAGCGATACACTGGGGACCGGGCAGTGCGAGTAGCAAACTATATTGCGGGGGTTGCAGTTAGGCAACACTACACTAATTTAACGCGTCGTATGACAATTACAGAGCAGGTTAAGGCCCAACGTGTGTTGGGTTAAGGCCCAACGTGTGTTGGGTTAAGGCCCAACGTGTGTTGGGTTAAGGCCCAACGTGTGTTGGGTTAAGGCCCAACGTGTGTTGGGTTAAGGCCCAACGTGTGTTGGGTTAAGGCCCAACGTGTGTTGGGTTAAGGCCCAACGTGTGTTGGGTTAAGGCCCAACGTGTGTTGGGTTAAGGCCCAACGTGTGTTGGGTTAAGGCCCAACGTGTGTTGGGTTACGTTAAGGGGCAATGTGGGTTACGTTAAGGGGCAATGTGGGTTACGTTAAGGGGCAATGTGGGTTACGTTACGGCGCAATATAGGTTACGTTACGGCGCAATATAGGTTACGTTAAGGCGCAATATCGGTTACGTTAAGGCGCAATACAGGTTACGTTAAGGCGCAATACAGGTTACGTTAAGGCGCAATACAGGTTACGTTAAGGCGCAATACAGGTTACGTTAAGGCGCAATACAGGTTACGTTAAGGCGCAATGCAGGTTACGTTAAGGCGCAATGCAGGTTACGTTAAGGCGCAATACAGGTTACGTTAAGGCGCAATACAGGTTACGTTAAGGCGCAATACAGGTTACGTTAAGGCGCAATACAGGTTACGTTAAGGCGCAATACAGGTTACGTTAAGGCGCAATACAGGTTACGTTAAGGCGCAATACAGGTTACGTTAAGGCGCAATACAGGTTACGTTAAGGCGCAATACAGGTTACGTTAAGGCGCAATACAGGTTACGTTAAGGCGCAATACAGGTTACGTTAAGGCGCAATACAGGTTACGTTAAGGCGCAATACAGGTTACGTTAAGGCGCAATACAGGTTACGTTAAGGCGCAATACAGGTTACGTTAAGGCGCAATACAGGTTACGTTAAGGCGCAATACAGGTTACGTTAAGGCGCAATACAGGTTACGTTAAGGCGCAATACAGGTTACGTTAAGGCGCAATACAGGTTACGTTAAGGCGCAATACAGGTTAGGTTAAGGCGCAATACAGGTTAGGTTAAGGTACGACATAGGTTAGGTTAAGGTACGACATAGGTTAGGTTAAGGTACGACATAGGTTAGGTTAAGGTACGACATAGGTTAGGTTAAGGTACGACATAGGTTAGGTTAAGGTACGACATAGGTTAGGTTAAGGTACGACATAGGTTAGGTTAAGGTACGACATAGGTTAGGTTAAGGTACGACATAGGTTAGGTTAAGGTACGACATAGGTTAGGTTAAGGTACGACATAGGTTAGGTTAAGGTACGACATAGGTTAGGTTAAGGTACGACATAGGTTAGGTTAAGGTACGACATAGGTTAGGTTAAGGTACGACATAGGTTAGGTTAAGGTACGACATAGGTTAGGTTAAGGTACGACATAGGTTAGGTTAAGGTACGACATAGGTTAGGTTAAGGTACGACATAGGTTAGGTTAAGGTACGACATAGGTTAGGTTAAGGTACGACATAGGTTAGGTTAAGGTACGACATAGGTTAGGTTAAGGTACGACATAGGTTAGGTTAAGGTACGACATAGGTTAGGTTAAGGTACGACATAGGTTAGGTTAAGGTACGACATAGGTTAGGTTAAGGTACGACATAGGTTAGGTTAAGGTACGACATAGGTTAGGTTACGGTACGACATAGGTTAGGTTACGGTACGACATAGGTTAGGTTACGGTACGACATAGGTTAGGTTACGGTACGACATAGGTTAGGTTACGGTACGACATAGGTTAGGTTACGGTACGACATAGGTTAGGTTACGGTACGACATAGGTTAGGTTACGGTACGATATAGGTTAGGTTACGGTACGATATAGGTTAGGTTAAGGTACACATTGTTGTAAGGAAAGGTTTAATGGGGGGCGGGGCGGGGCGGCCGGTTTGTTGATTGTGATTATAGTAAGTGGATGCCTGCGGCATCATCTGATTTGCCACGTCAGGATGCACCTTTGGCTCATGACAGGCGGCGCTCTCATTCCATGCTTGTGGCAGACCTGTGTCTTTCATTCCTGCCATTGTTTGTGTGCTGTGAGAGGAGGCAGTATTGTGATGTTGGGTGCACCCCTGTGTAGGACATGTGTGGGTGTTGGTGGCTTGGCTGAGCAATGGTGGTTGTCGGGTGGGTGGGATATTCTGTTTTCTGAGTGGACCTCCCAGTCTGGTTATGACAGTGTGGATTGTCTAATGTGGCGGAGAGGATGCACTGGGTGTTGTTCCATGCTGGTGCTTACATATTGTCTGTGTGCGTGTTACAGGCAGAGAGTAGTGCGTGATAAGGGTGTGTGGCTGACGTGTGGTTGTGATTGTGAGCAGAGTCTTTCAGCATGTATACGGACAGTTGTATACATTATCTGTATTCTGATGGCTCTATCTATTACTAATCAGCGCCGTGTATACGTTTAATCCGGTTCCAGTCGAAACTGTTGTATCTCTGTACATTAGTGACACGGCGAGCCCGCTATGTAGTTACTCGTCTCGGCAGCTTCCACCGGTGTATGGCAAATGATTATAAGGAATCAGTCTAGTCGTCAATACCGATGGTGTGACGTCACATGTCTGGGGTGGGGGACGCTGCGCCCTTCCGGTGGGTCATGGCCTAGAAAGACTCTTCCCACGCAGGGGGGCGTGGACTGTCATTGACTCTTCCAGGTAATATACTTGCCGTACGTTCTTGCGACTGCGAGTGCAACGCTCACCGGTACCGACATGGATGGAGCGCCTCCTAGCTGACCGCTCAGCATCGGCATTCGTACAGAGAGCAACGCGGTCGCGTCTCTAGCTCGTAACTGGTACAGCCCGCAGCTCATGTATAGGGACAGATTTTTTTTTTTTTTTTTTTTTTTTTTTTTTTTTTTTTTTTTTTTTTTTTTTTTTTTTACAGATTTAAGTAACTTACAAAAACCCACTATCTAGATAACAAAAGTGGGTACTACTTCTAAACATTGCTACTTGTAAATACAGTGGTTACTACTTTACTTCTATACTACAATACATACAATTTATTCTATTTACAATTTCGGCCACTTAGCCGCTCCGGATAACCAGGAGCGTTGCCCGTCCCTAGCCACGAGGAGGCGGGCCGACTACTACTGCAAAACCACTGCCGAGTTTTATCTATATTCTTTCTTTCCCTCCACCACCCTTAATGAAAATTCACTATCTACAAATACATTTCTACAATTACAAAGTTTGCTAATTGTATATCCGCAAATTTGCGCAATCTACCAAATCTACATTGTATTATTGATTTTTTTTTTAATATAATTTGTATATTCATTATTTCATTAGTCATGGATGTTGGTATTACTCATGGAAAAGAACGTTTGTTTATCGATTTATGTACTCTCATGTGATGTTGTCTAGTCGTGTTTATCTTTCTTGGAGGTGTGTTGCTTGGAGGATGTGAAGGCAACTCAACCTGGGAAACACCCCTAGGCATCCCACGTCTCTATGCCTCCATAGAGTGGGGAGCCTACCTACTTCTACCATCTTGCCCTCAGTATCATCCCCATTTATTGTGGTTTCTTAGGAGTGGGCGGACAGCCGGGCCCCAACAACGGATTTCCAGCTGTTATGACCAGTGCTGCCATTCCCCTCCTAATAGTTTTAATTACGGTCTTTTAAGTTTATCAATGCACAATATTCATCAGCGTGGCTGATGAATAAGGCTTTTCTTTATTAACCCAGTAGTTATTCAAAGATTAATTGTGCAAATTTGGAAATATTATCGACTAGATCTTGTAATACCTTATATAGGTCGGGATTTGTTAATATTTCTTGTAATTGTTTATTTCTTAACACCTCTCTCATTTCTGAGGCAACTGGATCAAAGTCCGGGCACTCGAAGGCAACATGCTCGGGCGTCCCCTCTGGGGCACCACAGACACATCCAGGTGTTGGCCAGCTGCCTATCCGGTGAAAGTACGTCGGATAGGGGCCGTGTCCGGATAGAAAGTGTACAATTCCTTGAGTTGCTGTCATGTGCCTTAGTTTTAATCTGTCCCTCACCCTGGGGAAGAGGTTGAAGACCCGTCTACCAGTGGTAGAATTTTCCCACTGCTCCTGCCATAATTGCATTGTTCTTTGCTTGATTTCTGTAACATTGTATAAGTATGTTCCCATTATTGTTCTTACTCTGTCGTAGTCTCTTTTGCGTAACCAGTAAATTGCTGCGTGCTGTCTAATGTTAAGATCAAGGGGGCAAAATCCCATAATTACGCAAAGAGCATCTGTTGGTGTAGTGCCAAATGCACCCACACACCGTAATATGACGTTTCGCTGTATTCGCTTTATTTGTAATGCTGGCCTAACCTGCACGAGTCTGTGGGCCCAGGCACTGGAGCCATACCCCACGACTGGCACAAGAATGCTGTTGTTGTACATGTGTGTTGCTGCCGGTGGCAGGTGAAATCGTCGTTGTGCAATACTTATTAGTTTATTAAACAATGTAGTGGCCTTTGATGCAACATATGCGATATGTGGAGCATAGCTCCAGGTTTCATCAATGAGGACGCCCAGGTATCTAGCAGATCTTGCTCTAACCACTGTACGGTTTTCTAATCTTATAGCTGGATCTCGTGCTAGTCTACCCTTTAGTAACATGTAATTTGACTTATGTGGTGCCAAGTGAAGCTTAGACTGTTTGCACCATTGTAACAAAATTTCTGATACCTGAGCTGTTTTGTTCTCGATCGCTGCGCGACTGTCACCGTCAACAAGGACAAGAAGGTCATCTGCATACGCAACAACTCCCAGTACCATGTTGCTCTCGTCTAGGGTTATCAACAAGGGATCCATGTTGATATCCCAAAACACTGGTCCACAAACTGAGCCCTGTGGACAGCCCTTTGTAATGTTCTTCGACACCACAGCACCAGGAGCCGTTATTTTGGCGACTCTGTTCCGGCAATAGTCCTTTAGACAACCATAAAGCGCCGCCGGGCACTCCATCTCCCGTAGCCGCGAGAAGAGGGCCGGCCACCACAGGTTGTCAAAGGCTCCGGAAATGTCTACCATGATCCCCAGAACATACTTCTTCATAGATGAGTGAACAATACTGGCTGCCTGATTTATGGCATCGGATGTTGATTTGCCTTTTCGAAAGCCGTATTGCAGGTTACTCATGCCATGCAGTATTCTATGACTCGACAGTCTAGACACCAACAATTTCTCGAAGGTCTTTCCCATCACATCTAACAGGCAGATTGGTCTATATGATTTGGGAACTGTAGGGTCCTTGTCTGGATCCTTTTTTATAATTACCACTTCCGCTGTTTTCCAGGTGGTTGGGAAGGTTCGCGTCTCCAGGCATTTGTTGTAGATCTTTGCTAGCACCGGGGCTAACTTGGATACAAGACACTGCAGAACCTCTGCAGGAATTGCATCCGGTCCCGGTGCTTTCCGTTTTCCGAAGGACAGGATGGCGTTCGCCACCTCCTCTGATGAGAAGGGGTATACCTGTGTTGCATTGTGGTATTCGTATTCGTTTTGTTGCCTCAACGCCAACTGCATCTCATCGTCTGAATCAGGTCGGTCGTCAGGTAGGAGCGCACGAAGCAGCTCCTCGGCCGTTTCCAGCCAGTTGGTCGTCATCTGGTCCGAGTCTCCTATTGTCACAGTAGAGAGATGCATTGGTGAGTGTATCTTTTCACATATTATTTTGTACGGTGTACCCCATGGATCAAGAGCCAAGTGAGACGTTACGAAATCTTCCCAACTCTGTTGACGATGTTGGAGTAGGGTTTCTTTAAATATGCTTTTCTTCTGTCTGTATATAGTGAGATGATATTGTCTTTCCTCCATGGTGAAAGACCTTTGATAATTGCGGCGCGCCCTTCTCATAGACTGCCGGAGCCCAGTCAGCTCTGGAGTCCATGGAGAAGTCATCTTACGGATGAGACGCCTTCTCATCGGTATTGCCACGGCGACAGCCGCCCTGATTGATGCTGTTAATGCCCCAACGGCCTCTTCTATGTCGATGTCTTCGTCTTCCAACTCTGGAGGGTTAAATTCCGCCTCTAGGAGATCCCAATTGGCTCTCCCGTAATCAAGTTGCATGGCCCACCTCTCTGGTGCCTGTTGTATTTCATGTACCAATGTAAATTCAATAGTATTATGATCGCTTGTTGTATGGTTTTCTAATACATGCCAATCATGAATTTTGTTTGCGATATTAATGGAGCTTAACGTTACATCAATATGTGAAGCTGCCCCAGCTCTACTCCTATAAGTAGGAGGATTGCCGGGGAGATTTGCTACATTTAGATTAAATTCCATAATAACATCCTCAAGGGCAATGCCCCTTGGGTCCTGTGTTCGGCTATACCAGAGAGGGGACTTAGCATTACTGTCCATCGAGATTATGATTGACTTCCCTTGTAGGGCTCTCAATATGGTAATAAGCTGCCTTAAGTAGATATCAATTGGATCACGAAACTGACAATAGATATTTATCAGGTACCAAAACGAGTTTAGGTGATTTATTTCTACGACTATTATGTGTTCTGTACAGAATTGTGTTAGCACTGTGGTTTTTATCGTATTGTTGAGAATGACTACAGCTGTCATTGGACTCTGTCCAAATGTTATTACTTGTGCTGTAACGGGAAAGCCCAAGGATCTCCCAGAGGCAGTACTTGGTTCTTGTATCAGTACTACATCTATTTTGTTTTCTTCAGAAAGCCTACACAGCTCTTGCATGACTAGGGAGCTTTTCATTGCATTGACTTGGTAGCACTTAATAATCGTCCGGATATTTGGTATATACCATGCTATTCGGCCAGGTCTGAGCAGGGTCATATGTTATTCTCCCGTACATCTTGACAAGTTCATTATATGTTTTCGTAAGGTCAAATTTCCTTCCCCGCCTCTCGTATACTTTAGTGACTAGTTCTTTTAATTGTTCATAGTCATGGGGAATATTCACCGCCGCTAGCTGGACGCAGTCTACATCCTCCAGAGTTGGAAATGTGATCTTGTTCCCTCTCGGGTGCCCAGCTCTGACCAACTGCCTCAGAGCAGCCATCATCAATGTCTGGTTCTCCAACCTACCAAGCTGCAATGTTTCACTACAAATATTATATATGTTCCCTGGCGGGCATGTGTTGTATTTAGGTGTATTTACAGTTACAGAGCCATCACCAGCTAGTTCTCCTACAGTTTTGTTATCTACTTTTAATCCCAAAGAACCATCACCAAGAGTTAATTGTTTATTATCTACTTCATGCACACTGACTATTGAATGACAATTTTCGGTGTCTTCTGCTAGAGTCACCAGCGGCGTCGTCTCCAAGGCTAGGGGAACCCCAGCCAAACGGGAGTCTCGCGCCGCACCTTCCTCTGCCTTCATAAATGAAGCTGGTAGACTTCTCCTAGCCAGGAAGGACCCGGCTTGGCAGGAGAAGTCGGCTGTCGGTGGCCGCACTGGTGGGACTGGGAGTGTATAAGTACTCCCCTCCTCCACCTCCTCGGCCATTTTGGTTGGAGGCCGCCTGCTGGCCGCCAGGAAGGACCCGGCTTGGCAGGAGGCTTCCGTCATTTCTGGCTGCACCAATGGAACTGGGAGAGTATAAATACTCCCCTCTTTCGCCTCTGTGGTCGCTGTAGGCGGCGGGCATCCCCCAGCAGCCGGGGCGGTCTCGGCCCGGCAGGAGGGGTCCGGCGTCAGCAGCCGCACCGGTGGAGTTGGGAGTGTGCACACACTTCCCTCCGTCGCCTCGGCAGCCGCCGTCACCAGTTGCCCCTCCCCGAGGACCAGGACGGACCCCGCCCGGGAGGAGGAAGCCGCCATCTCACGCTGCTCTGGTGCACCTGTAACAGTATAAGACCTCCCCTCCACCCCAGTACAATCGTCCAAGGACAGATGAGATAATCTTAATTTTCTCCACCTATTCGCATCCCTTAGCGACTTACTTGGTGATTTGTGTTTTGTTATGTTATAGCTAGTCGCCATAATCGGTTCTTTGTATCAGTCTTTGGATCAGTAATTTATACGTTAGGCACTCCTTCCCTGGAGTGTGACAGGTTCTCTTCCTGTATTTACAGGGGATGCAGACAGGTGTTTGTTTACAATTCCTTTTGTCATGACCGTCCTCTCCACAGTTGTGGCATACTGGTGCTTCAAATGTGCAGTATTTTGCCACATGGCCATAATCCTGGCACTTGGAACATTTGGCCAGTGCCGTATAATCCTTTGTGGGTATCGCATTGTACCCTATGTACAGTCTGTTCGTCTTAATTATTTCTTTTCTGAGGTCGGGGGCTATCTCCACCGCGTGGTGCACAGTTGATCTGTCTCGCGGGCCTGCCTTAAATCTTGGCTTGAATTTTTCCAGGAACTCTTCTCGAGTCATTTTGTCTTCAAAATTCTGTTCGTATACACAGTCCGTGACATCGTCAACTGTCATATACGAGGGGACATCATATAACATCATAAGGGGTCTTCGTTTTCTCGGTTTTTCACATGTAAAGTTCTCCTTCACT
>NW_025726752.1:115000-117500 GCF_021461395.2 Schistocerca americana
TCGGGTTCGAGAGAGGCGCAATCGCCCGGAGTTTGGCGAGTAGACGCTTTAGGTGCGACCACCCGTGCTCCCAACTGAGCTTGCCGCTGCCGACAGAGGCCCGGGAGCGTGCTGTCGTGGCATTGCCGGCGGGAGACAACACGCGCCACCTACGGTGACCGGCAGCTCCAACGCCAGCGCCACAGAAGGACAAAAGCCCCACTTGGGTGCCGAAGCGAACTCTCCCAGCACAGCGCACGCGCCAACACGTCCGCACAGCTGCGATACAAACCACCTGCGAGAACCGCAGAGGCGACCGAGCAGCAGACGGCGTCGCGGCGCCGAGCGCCGGGCGGCGGCGCATCCTCAGCGCACACAGTCCTCAATCGGACCAGCACACTGCAGATGTCCACCGCGCTTCGCACCGGGCCCGCGAGGACCTACTTTGGCCGCACGGCGCCGCGTGCAGGGTGCGCCGGCGCGCAGCTGCGCCGCCTGCCGCCTCCGTCGGCCGGCGCGCCTGCCACTGGCCGCCCCCACCAGCCGGCTGTAGCGCGTGCGCCCACGCACCGCGCGGCCAGCACGCCGGGAGGCCCCCCCTCACCGGCCGGGGACGGTCCCACCCAGCCACCGCCGCGTATCGCTTCACACCCAGATGCCATTCACGTTCGTGGGCATGGTGGGTATCGCTGGAACAACCGGTTGGTAGCTCAACCGATCGTCGCCATCACTGATTCACCTCTAGCGAGAACAACCGCACCACAACGGTTTACCAGTTGTTCATTTGCATAACGTCACCAGCAAACGTAGGCGTCCATCGCCATTTGCAAATTCAACGATTGTTGCATGCCTGTGTCAGGTGTCACGACACACTATGTCTGCCCACATACACGCAACAACATGTGCACGCTTCGCGAACACGTGGAAGGTGGCCCCCGTACGTATGCGATGTCCATTGCGCGAACGACTGTCAACCGGCCTCTGTCGCATGTCGCAGATGTGGAACGCAGTGCACCATGCTATCACGGTGTGTGAGAAGAGACGACTACGTCTGACAACACGCGCCACTACATCAACAGACGGCTCATGCTGATCGCCATCCAGGGCATACCACACTGCAATCCAGCTCTTATAGGGAGACGACACGTAGCTGAGTGCACAACATTTGGACCGCATGGTTCGCCGTTGTTGGCGCAGTCGTTGTACGGTCACATGTACCACGATGTATCATTCAGTACATGAGGACCAATGTGCAGTACAGTGTGTGATTTGGACGTACAACATCAGCGGACAGTTGACACAGGCCGTACCACAGCGTAGGCTAAGTGCTTCGCACATGCGAATGCCAATGAACAACTGCAAATGCCAATGAACAACTGCAAAGGGCATTGAGCATGTACGTCCTGCTGCCATCCACATTACAGTGTATAGCTGCAAGGTGTTTAACATGAAGCGATACACTGGGGACCGGGCAGTGCGAGTAGCAAACTATATTGCGGGGGTTGCAGTTAGGCAACACTACACTAATTTAACGCGTCGTATGACAATTACAGAGCAGGTTAAGGCCCAACGTGTGTTGGGTTAAGGCCCAACGTGTGTTGGGTTAAGGCCCAACGTGTGTTGGGTTAAGGCCCAACGTGTGTTGGGTTAAGGCCCAACGTGTGTTGGGTTAAGGCCCAACGTGTGTTGGGTTAAGGCCCAACGTGTGTTGGGTTAAGGCCCAACGTGTGTTGGGTTAAGGCCCAACGTGTGTTGGGTTAAGGCCCAACGTGTGTTGGGTTAAGGCCCAACGTGTGTTGGGTTACGTTAAGGGGCAATGTGGGTTACGTTAAGGGGCAATGTGGGTTACGTTAAGGGGCAATGTGGGTTACGTTACGGCGCAATATAGGTTACGTTACGGCGCAATATAGGTTACGTTAAGGCGCAATATCGGTTACGTTAAGGCGCAATACAGGTTACGTTAAGGCGCAATACAGGTTACGTTAAGGCGCAATACAGGTTACGTTAAGGCGCAATACAGGTTACGTTAAGGCGCAATACAGGTTACGTTAAGGCGCAATGCAGGTTACGTTAAGGCGCAATGCAGGTTACGTTAAGGCGCAATACAGGTTACGTTAAGGCGCAATACAGGTTACGTTAAGGCGCAATACAGGTTACGTTAAGGCGCAATACAGGTTACGTTAAGGCGCAATACAGGTTACGTTAAGGCGCAATACAGGTTACGTTAAGGCGCAATACAGGTTACGTTAAGGCGCAATACAGGTTACGTTAAGGCGCAATACAGGTTACGTTAAGGCGCAATACAGGTTACGTTAAGGCGCAATACAGGTTACGTTAAGGCGCAATACAGGTTACGTTAAGGCGCAATACAGGTTACGTTAAGGCGCAATACAGGTTACGTTAAGGCGCAATACAGGTTACGTTAAGGCGCAATACAGGTTACGTTAAGGCGCAATACAGGTTACGTTAAGGCGCAATACAGGTTACGTTAAGGCGCAATACAGGTTACGTTAAGGCGCAA
>NW_025726752.1:125000-132500 GCF_021461395.2 Schistocerca americana
CTTTCCCTCACGGTACTTGTTCGCTATCGGTCTCGTGGTCATATTTAGTCTCAGATGGAGTTTACCACCCACTTGGAGCTGCACTCTCAAGCAACCCGACTCGAAGGAGAGGTCCCGCCGACGCTCGCACCGGCCGCTACGGGCCTGGCACCCTCTACGGGCCGTGGCCTCATTCAAGTTGGACTTGGGCTCGGCGCGAGGCGTCGGGGTAGTGGACCCTCCCAAACACCACATGCCACGACAGGCGGCAGCCTGCGGGGTTCGGTGCTGGACTCTTCCCTGTTCGCTCGCCGCTACTGGGGGAATCCTTGTTAGTTTCTTTTCCTCCGCTTAGTAATATGCTTAAATTCAGCGGGTAGTCTCGCCTGCTCTGAGGTCGTTGTACGAGGTGTCGCACGCCACACCGCCAGCCGGCTGTGCACGCTACCGAGTAAGTACCGGTATGCGAACCGCCAGGCGACGGGCGCGCATCGCACGTTTCAGGAGGCGCGGCCGGCCCCACAGGCGGCCGCGACGCTCCCAGGTCTGCGAAGCGGGGCAAACGCCGCGCGCTTCAGTATACGTAGCCGACCCTCAGCCAGACGTGGCCCGGGAACGGAATCCATGGACCGCAATGTGCGTTCGAAACGTCGATGTTCATGTGTCCTGCAGTTCACATGTCGACGCGCAATTTGCTGCGTTCTTCATCGACCCACGAGCCGAGTGATCCACCGTCCTGGGTGATCTTTTCTTAGTTTCCACTGTCTCTTTCAAGACAGTTGCATAGGCGGGACGTAGGCGTGTGGCGGCCCCTGTTCAAGCGTTCTGTGTCCAACGGCCTCACGGCCGATGGGCGTCGTACGGCTCCACACCGGAGCGGACAGGCAGTCGGGCGAAAGTCATTCAAAACCGGCGCCAGGCGCCAGGTGCCGCAGGCCAGCCGCTCCAGCGCTTCAGCGCTCGTACCACACAACATTGGCGTTAGTTTTGAGAAGCACGCGTGGTTCCGCACGCGGCGCACGGCTACTGCGAGCCGTACAGGTAGCGTGTTGCGCGACACGACACGCACATCGAACGACATGCAGTCTAGTCGGTAATGATCCTTCCGCAGGTTCACCTACGGAAACCTTGTTACGACTTTTACTTCCTCTAAATGATCAAGTTTGGTCATCTTTCCGGTAGCATCGGCAACGACAGAGTCAATGCCGCGTACCAGTCCGAAGACCTCACTAAATCATTCAATCGGTAGTAGCGACGGGCGGTGTGTACAAAGGGCAGGGACGTAATCAACGCGAGCTTATGACTCGCGCTTACTGGGAATTCCTCGTTCATGGGGAACAATTGCAAGCCCCAATCCCTAGCACGAAGGAGGTTCAGCGGGTTACCCCGACCTTTCGGCCTAGGAAGACACGCTGATTCCTTCAGTGTAGCGCGCGTGCGGCCCAGAACATCTAAGGGCATCACAGACCTGTTATTGCTCAATCTCGTGCGGCTAGAAGCCGCCTGTCCCTCTAAGAAGAAAAGTAATCGCTGACAGCACGAAGGATGTCACGCGACTAGTTAGCAGGCTAGAGTCTCGTTCGTTATCGGAATTAACCAGACAAATCGCTCCACCAACTAAGAACGGCCATGCACCACCACCCACCGAATCAAGAAAGAGCTATCAATCTGTCAATCCTTCCGGTGTCCGGGCCTGGTGAGGTTTCCCGTGTTGAGTCAAATTAAGCCGCAGGCTCCACTCCTGGTGGTGCCCTTCCGTCAATTCCTTTAAGTTTCAGCTTTGCAACCATACTTCCCCCGGAACCCAAAAGCTTTGGTTTCCCGGAGGCTGCCCGCCGAGTCATCGGAGGAACTGCGGCGGATCGCTGGCTGGCATCGTTTATGGTTAGAACTAGGGCGGTATCTGATCGCCTTCGAACCTCTAACTTTCGTTCTTGATTAATGAAAACATACTTGGCAAATGCTTTCGCTTCTGTTCGTCTTGCGACGATCCAAGAATTTCACCTCTAACGTCGCAATACGAATGCCCCCGCCTGTCCCTATTAATCATTACCTCGGGTTCCGAAAACCAACAAAATAGAACCGAGGTCCTATTCCATTATTCCATGCACACAGTATTCAGGCGGGCTTGCCTGCTTTAAGCACTCTAATTTGTTCAAAGTAAACGTGCCGGCCCACCGAGACACTCACTCAAGAGCACCCTGGTAGGATTGCAACGGGGTCCGCCTCGGGACGCACGAGCACGCACGAGGCGCGTCGCACGCCTTCGGCTCGCCCCACCGGCAGGACGTCCCACGATACATGCCAGTTAAACACCGACGGGCGGTGAACCAACAGCGTGGGACACAAATCCAACTACGAGCTTTTTAACCGCAACAACTTTAATATACGCTATTGGAGCTGGAATTACCGCGGCTGCTGGCACCAGACTTGCCCTCCAATAGATACTCGTTAAAGGATTTAAAGTGTACTCATTCCGATTACGGGGCCTCGGATGAGTCCCGTATCGTTATTTTTCGTCACTACCTCCCCGTGCCGGGAGTGGGTAATTTGCGCGCCTGCTGCCTTCCTTGGATGTGGTAGCCGTTTCTCAGGCTCCCTCTCCGGAATCGAACCCTGATTCCCCGTTACCCGTTACAACCATGGTAGGCGCAGAACCTACCATCGACAGTTGATAAGGCAGACATTTGAAAGATGCGTCGCCGGTACGAGGACCGTGCGATCAGCCCAAAGTTATTCAGAGTCACCAAGGCAAACGGACCGGACGAGCCGACCGATTGGTTTTGATCTAATAAAAGCGTCCCTTCCATCTCTGGTCGGGACTCTGTTTGCATGTATTAGCTCTAGAATTACCACAGTTATCCAAGTAACGTGGGTACGATCTAAGGAACCATAACTGATTTAATGAGCCATTCGCGGTTTCACCTTAATGCGGCTTGTACTGAGACATGCATGGCTTAATCTTTGAGACAAGCATATGACTACTGGCAGGATCAACCAGGGAGCTGCGTCAACTAGAGCTGAGCAGCCGGCCGCCCGGGAGTGTGTCCCGGGGGCCCGCGCGAACACGCAAGCGTCCGCTCAATTATTCTGCAAACAGGAGGAGGCTGAGCTCCCCTGCACAATACACCTCGAAACCCTCTCAGGTCCCGGCGGCGCGCAGCGCCGTCCTAAGTACTTGGTCGGGTTCGAGAGAGGCGCAATCGCCCGGAGTTTGGCGAGTAGACGCTTTAGGTGCGACCACCCGTGCTCCCAACTGAGCTTGCCGCTGCCGACAGAGGCCCGGGAGCGTGCTGTCGTGGCATTGCCGGCGGGAGACAACACGCGCCACCTACGGTGACCGGCAGCTCCAACGCCAGCGCCACAGAAGGACAAAAGCCCCACTTGGGTGCCGAAGCGAACTCTCCCAGCACAGCGCACGCGCCAACACGTCCGCACAGCTGCGATACAAACCACCTGCGAGAACCGCAGAGGCGACCGAGCAGCAGACGGCGTCGCGGCGCCGAGCGCCGGGCGGCGGCGCATCCTCAGCGCACACAGTCCTCAATCGGACCAGCACACTGCAGATGTCCACCGCGCTTCGCACCGGGCCCGCGAGGACCTACTTTGGCCGCACGGCGCCGCGTGCAGGGTGCGCCGGCGCGCAGCTGCGCCGCCTGCCGCCTCCGTCGGCCGGCGCGCCTGCCACTGGCCGCCCCCACCAGCCGGCTGTAGCGCGTGCGCCCACGCACCGCGCGGCCAGCACGCCGGGAGGCCCCCCCTCACCGGCCGGGGACGGTCCCACCCAGCCACCGCCGCGTATCGCTTCACACCCAGATGCCATTCACGTTCGTGGGCATGGTGGGTATCGCTGGAACAACCGGTTGGTAGCTCAACCGATCGTCGCCATCACTGATTCACCTCTAGCGAGAACAACCGCACCACAACGGTTTACCAGTTGTTCATTTGCATAACGTCACCAGCAAACGTAGGCGTCCATCGCCATTTGCAAATTCAACGATTGTTGCATGCCTGTGTCAGGTGTCACGACACACTATGTCTGCCCACATACACGCAACAACATGTGCACGCTTCGCGAACACGTGGAAGGTGGCCCCCGTACGTATGCGATGTCCATTGCGCGAACGACTGTCAACCGGCCTCTGTCGCATGTCGCAGATGTGGAACGCAGTGCACCATGCTATCACGGTGTGTGAGAAGAGACGACTACGTCTGACAACACGCGCCACTACATCAACAGACGGCTCATGCTGATCGCCATCCAGGGCATACCACACTGCAATCCAGCTCTTATAGGGAGACGACACGTAGCTGAGTGCACAACATTTGGACCGCATGGTTCGCCGTTGTTGGCGCAGTCGTTGTACGGTCACATGTACCACGATGTATCATTCAGTACATGAGGACCAATGTGCAGTACAGTGTGTGATTTGGACGTACAACATCAGCGGACAGTTGACACAGGCCGTACCACAGCGTAGGCTAAGTGCTTCGCACATGCGAATGCCAATGAACAACTGCAAATGCCAATGAACAACTGCAAAGGGCATTGAGCATGTACGTCCTGCTGCCATCCACATTACAGTGTATAGCTGCAAGGTGTTTAACATGAAGCGATACACTGGGGACCGGGCAGTGCGAGTAGCAAACTATATTGCGGGGGTTGCAGTTAGGCAACACTACACTAATTTAACGCGTCGTATGACAATTACAGAGCAGGTTAAGGCCCAACGTGTGTTGGGTTAAGGCCCAACGTGTGTTGGGTTAAGGCCCAACGTGTGTTGGGTTAAGGCCCAACGTGTGTTGGGTTAAGGCCCAACGTGTGTTGGGTTAAGGCCCAACGTGTGTTGGGTTAAGGCCCAACGTGTGTTGGGTTAAGGCCCAACGTGTGTTGGGTTAAGGCCCAACGTGTGTTGGGTTAAGGCCCAACGTGTGTTGGGTTAAGGCCCAACGTGTGTTGGGTTACGTTAAGGGGCAATGTGGGTTACGTTAAGGGGCAATGTGGGTTACGTTAAGGGGCAATGTGGGTTACGTTACGGCGCAATATAGGTTACGTTACGGCGCAATATAGGTTACGTTAAGGCGCAATATCGGTTACGTTAAGGCGCAATACAGGTTACGTTAAGGCGCAATACAGGTTACGTTAAGGCGCAATACAGGTTACGTTAAGGCGCAATACAGGTTACGTTAAGGCGCAATACAGGTTACGTTAAGGCGCAATGCAGGTTACGTTAAGGCGCAATGCAGGTTACGTTAAGGCGCAATACAGGTTACGTTAAGGCGCAATACAGGTTACGTTAAGGCGCAATACAGGTTACGTTAAGGCGCAATACAGGTTACGTTAAGGCGCAATACAGGTTACGTTAAGGCGCAATACAGGTTACGTTAAGGCGCAATACAGGTTACGTTAAGGCGCAATACAGGTTACGTTAAGGCGCAATACAGGTTACGTTAAGGCGCAATACAGGTTACGTTAAGGCGCAATACAGGTTACGTTAAGGCGCAATACAGGTTACGTTAAGGCGCAATACAGGTTACGTTAAGGCGCAATACAGGTTACGTTAAGGCGCAATACAGGTTACGTTAAGGCGCAATACAGGTTACGTTAAGGCGCAATACAGGTTACGTTAAGGCGCAATACAGGTTACGTTAAGGCGCAATACAGGTTACGTTAAGGCGCAATACAGGTTAGGTTAAGGCGCAATACAGGTTAGGTTAAGGCGCAATACAGGTTAGGTTAAGGTACGACATAGGTTAGGTTAAGGTACGACATAGGTTAGGTTAAGGTACGACATAGGTTAGGTTAAGGTACGACATAGGTTAGGTTAAGGTACGACATAGGTTAGGTTAAGGTACGACATAGGTTAGGTTAAGGTACGACATAGGTTAGGTTAAGGTACGACATAGGTTAGGTTAAGGTACGACATAGGTTAGGTTAAGGTACGACATAGGTTAGGTTAAGGTACGACATAGGTTAGGTTAAGGTACGACATAGGTTAGGTTAAGGTACGACATAGGTTAGGTTAAGGTACGACATAGGTTAGGTTAAGGTACGACATAGGTTAGGTTAAGGTACGACATAGGTTAGGTTAAGGTACGACATAGGTTAGGTTAAGGTACGACATAGGTTAGGTTAAGGTACGACATAGGTTAGGTTAAGGTACGACATAGGTTAGGTTAAGGTACGACATAGGTTAGGTTAAGGTACGACATAGGTTAGGTTAAGGTACGACATAGGTTAGGTTAAGGTACGACATAGGTTAGGTTAAGGTACGACATAGGTTAGGTTAAGGTACGACATAGGTTAGGTTACGGTACGACATAGGTTAGGTTACGGTACGACATAGGTTAGGTTACGGTACGACATAGGTTAGGTTACGGTACGACATAGGTTAGGTTACGGTACGACATAGGTTAGGTTACGGTACGACATAGGTTAGGTTACGGTACGACATAGGTTAGGTTACGGTACGACATAGGTTAGGTTACGGTACGATATAGGTTAGGTTACGGTACGATATAGGTTAGGTTAAGGTACACATTGTTGTAAGGAAAGGTTTAATGGGGGGCGGGGCGGGGCGGCCGGTTTGTTGATTGTGATTATAGTAAGTGGATGCCTGCGGCATCATCTGATTTGCCACGTCAGGATGCACCTTTGGCTCATGACAGGCGGCGCTCTCATTCCATGCTTGTGGCAGACCTGTGTCTTTCATTCCTGCCATTGTTTGTGTGCTGTGAGAGGAGGCAGTATTGTGATGTTGGGTGCACCCCTGTGTAGGACATGTGTGGGTGTTGGTGGCTTGGCTGAGCAATGGTGGTTGTCGGGTGGGTGGGATATTCTGTTTTCTGAGTGGACCTCCCAGTCTGGTTATGACAGTGTGGATTGTCTAATGTGGCGGAGAGGATGCACTGGGTGTTGTTCCATGCTGGTGCTTACATATTGTCTGTGTGCGTGTTACAGGCAGAGAGTAGTGCGTGATAAGGGTGTGTGGCTGACGTGTGGTTGTGATTGTGAGCAGAGTCTTTCAGCATGTATACGGACAGTTGTATACATTATCTGTATTCTGATGGCTCTATCTATTACTAATCAGCGCCGTGTATACGTTTAATCCGGTTCCAGTCGAAACTGTTGTATCTCTGTACATTAGTGACACGGCGAGCCCGCTATGTAGTTACTCGTCTCGGCAGCTTCCACCGGTGTATGGCAAATGATTATAAGGAATCAGTCTAGTCGTCAATACCGATGGTGTGACGTCACATGTCTGGGGTGGGGGACGCTGCGCCCTTCCGGTGGGTCATGGCCTAGAAAGACTCTTCCCACGCAGGGGGGCGTGGACTGTCATTGACTCTTCCAGGTAATATACTTGCCGTACGTTCTTGCGACTGCGAGTGCAACGCTCACCGGTACCGACATGGATGGAGCGCCTCCTAGCTGACCGCTCAGCATCGGCATTCGTACAGAGAGCAACGCGGTCGCGTCTCTAGCTCGTAACTGGTACAGCCCGCAGCTCATGTATAGGG
>NW_025726752.1:142500-147500 GCF_021461395.2 Schistocerca americana
GGGAGTGGGTAATTTGCGCGCCTGCTGCCTTCCTTGGATGTGGTAGCCGTTTCTCAGGCTCCCTCTCCGGAATCGAACCCTGATTCCCCGTTACCCGTTACAACCATGGTAGGCGCAGAACCTACCATCGACAGTTGATAAGGCAGACATTTGAAAGATGCGTCGCCGGTACGAGGACCGTGCGATCAGCCCAAAGTTATTCAGAGTCACCAAGGCAAACGGACCGGACGAGCCGACCGATTGGTTTTGATCTAATAAAAGCGTCCCTTCCATCTCTGGTCGGGACTCTGTTTGCATGTATTAGCTCTAGAATTACCACAGTTATCCAAGTAACGTGGGTACGATCTAAGGAACCATAACTGATTTAATGAGCCATTCGCGGTTTCACCTTAATGCGGCTTGTACTGAGACATGCATGGCTTAATCTTTGAGACAAGCATATGACTACTGGCAGGATCAACCAGGGAGCTGCGTCAACTAGAGCTGAGCAGCCGGCCGCCCGGGAGTGTGTCCCGGGGGCCCGCGCGAACACGCAAGCGTCCGCTCAATTATTCTGCAAACAGGAGGAGGCTGAGCTCCCCTGCACAATACACCTCGAAACCCTCTCAGGTCCCGGCGGCGCGCAGCGCCGTCCTAAGTACTTGGTCGGGTTCGAGAGAGGCGCAATCGCCCGGAGTTTGGCGAGTAGACGCTTTAGGTGCGACCACCCGTGCTCCCAACTGAGCTTGCCGCTGCCGACAGAGGCCCGGGAGCGTGCTGTCGTGGCATTGCCGGCGGGAGACAACACGCGCCACCTACGGTGACCGGCAGCTCCAACGCCAGCGCCACAGAAGGACAAAAGCCCCACTTGGGTGCCGAAGCGAACTCTCCCAGCACAGCGCACGCGCCAACACGTCCGCACAGCTGCGATACAAACCACCTGCGAGAACCGCAGAGGCGACCGAGCAGCAGACGGCGTCGCGGCGCCGAGCGCCGGGCGGCGGCGCATCCTCAGCGCACACAGTCCTCAATCGGACCAGCACACTGCAGATGTCCACCGCGCTTCGCACCGGGCCCGCGAGGACCTACTTTGGCCGCAGGGCGCCGCGTGCAGGGTGCGCCGGCGCGCAGCTGCGCCGCCTGCCGCCTCCGTCGGCCGGCGCGCCTGCCACTGGCCGCCCCCACCAGCCGGCTGTAGCGCGTGCGCCCACGCACCGCGCGGCCAGCACGCCGGGAGGCCCCCCCTCACCGGCCGGGGACGGTCCCACCCAGCCACCGCCGCGTATCGCTTCACACCCAGATGCCATTCACGTTCGTGGGCATGGTGGGTATCGCTGGAACAACCGGTTGGTAGCTCAACCGATCGTCGCCATCACTGATTCACCTCTAGCGAGAACAACCGCACCACAACGGTTTACCAGTTGTTCATTTGCATAACGTCACCAGCAAACGTAGGCGTCCATCGCCATTTGCAAATTCAACGATTGTTGCATGCCTGTGTCAGGTGTCACGACACACTATGTCTGCCCACATACACGCAACAACATGTGCACGCTTCGCGAACACGTGGAAGGTGGCCCCCGTACGTATGCGATGTCCATTGCGCGAACGACTGTCAACCGGCCTCTGTCGCATGTCGCAGATGTGGAACGCAGTGCACCATGCTATCACGGTGTGTGAGAAGAGACGACTACGTCTGACAACACGCGCCACTACATCAACAGACGGCTCATGCTGATCGCCATCCAGGGCATACCACACTGCAATCCAGCTCTTATAGGGAGACGACACGTAGCTGAGTGCACAACATTTGGACCGCATGGTTCGCCGTTGTTGGCGCAGTCGTTGTACGGTCACATGTACCACGATGTATCATTCAGTACATGAGGACCAATGTGCAGTACAGTGTGTGATTTGGACGTACAACATCAGCGGACAGTTGACACAGGCCGTACCACAGCGTAGGCTAAGTGCTTCGCACATGCGAATGCCAATGAACAACTGCAAATGCCAATGAACAACTGCAAAGGGCATTGAGCATGTACGTCCTGCTGCCATCCACATTACAGTGTATAGCTGCAAGGTGTTTAACATGAAGCGATACACTGGGGACCGGGCAGTGCGAGTAGCAAACTATATTGCGGGGGTTGCAGTTAGGCAACACTACACTAATTTAACGCGTCGTATGACAATTACAGAGCAGGTTAAGGCCCAACGTGTGTTG
Organism: Schistocerca americana; assembly: GCF_021461395.2. NCBI lineage: Eukaryota > Metazoa > Arthropoda > Insecta > Orthoptera > Acrididae > Schistocerca > Schistocerca americana. The sequence continues at coordinate 144,704 of NW_025726752.1, forward strand.
GGTTAAGGCCCAACGTGTGTTGGGTTAAGGCCCAACGTGTGTTGGGTTAAGGCCCAACGTGTGTTGGGTTAAGGCCCAACGTGTGTTGGGTTAAGGCCCAACGTGTGTTGGGTTAAGGCCCAACGTGTGTTGGGTTAAGGCCCAACGTGTGTTGGGTTAAGGCCCAACGTGTGTTGGGTTAAGGCCCAACGTGTGTTGGGTTAAGGCCCAACGTGTGTTGGGTTACGTTAAGGGGCAATGTGGGTTACGTTAAGGGGCAATGTGGGTTACGTTAAGGGGCAATGTGGGTTACGTTACGGCGCAATATAGGTTACGTTACGGCGCAATATAGGTTACGTTAAGGCGCAATATCGGTTACGTTAAGGCGCAATACAGGTTACGTTAAGGCGCAATACAGGTTACGTTAAGGCGCAATACAGGTTACGTTAAGGCGCAATACAGGTTACGTTAAGGCGCAATACAGGTTACGTTAAGGCGCAATGCAGGTTACGTTAAGGCGCAATGCAGGTTACGTTAAGGCGCAATACAGGTTACGTTAAGGCGCAATACAGGTTACGTTAAGGCGCAATACAGGTTACGTTAAGGCGCAATACAGGTTACGTTAAGGCGCAATACAGGTTACGTTAAGGCGCAATACAGGTTACGTTAAGGCGCAATACAGGTTACGTTAAGGCGCAATACAGGTTACGTTAAGGCGCAATACAGGTTACGTTAAGGCGCAATACAGGTTACGTTAAGGCGCAATACAGGTTACGTTAAGGCGCAATACAGGTTACGTTAAGGCGCAATACAGGTTACGTTAAGGCGCAATACAGGTTACGTTAAGGCGCAATACAGGTTACGTTAAGGCGCAATACAGGTTACGTTAAGGCGCAATACAGGTTACGTTAAGGCGCAATACAGGTTAGGTTAAGGCGCAATACAGGTTAGGTTAAGGCGCAATACAGGTTAGGTTAAGGTACGACATAGGTTAGGTTAAGGTACGACATAGGTTAGGTTAAGGTACGACATAGGTTAGGTTAAGGTACGACATAGGTTAGGTTAAGGTACGACATAGGTTAGGTTAAGGTACGACATAGGTTAGGTTAAGGTACGACATAGGTTAGGTTAAGGTACGACATAGGTTAGGTTAAGGTACGACATAGGTTAGGTTAAGGTACGACATAGGTTAGGTTAAGGTACGACATAGGTTAGGTTAAGGTACGACATAGGTTAGGTTAAGGTACGACATAGGTTAGGTTAAGGTACGACATAGGTTAGGTTAAGGTACGACATAGGTTAGGTTAAGGTACGACATAGGTTAGGTTAAGGTACGACATAGGTTAGGTTAAGGTACGACATAGGTTAGGTTACGGTACGACATAGGTTAGGTTACGGTACGACATAGGTTAGGTTACGGTACGACATAGGTTAGGTTACGGTACGACATAGGTTAGGTTACGGTACGACATAGGTTAGGTTACGGTACGACATAGGTTAGGTTACGGTACGATATAGGTTAGGTTAAGGTACACATTGTTGTAAGGAAAGGTTTAATGGGGGGCGGGGCGGGGCGGCCGGTTTGTTGATTGTGATTATAGTAAGTGGATGCCTGCGGCATCATCTGATTTGCCACGTCAGGATGCACCTTTGGCTCATGACAGGCGGCGCTCTCATTCCATGCTTGTGGCAGACCTGTGTCTTTCATTCCTGCCATTGTTTGTGTGCTGTGAGAGGAGGCAGTATTGTGATGTTGGGTGCACCCCTGTGTAGGACATGTGTGGGTGTTGGTGGCTTGGCTGAGCAATGGTGGTTGTCGGGTGGGTGGGATATTCTGTTTTCTGAGTGGACCTCCCAGTCTGGTTATGACAGTGTGGATTGTCTAATGTGGCGGAGAGGATGCACTGGGTGTTGTTCCATGCTGGTGCTTACATATTGTCTGTGTGCGTGTTACAGGCAGAGAGTAGTGCGTGATAAGGGTGTGTGGCTGACGTGTGGTTGTGATTGTGAGCAGAGTCTTTCAGCATGTATACGGACAGTTGTATACATTATCTGTATTCTGATGGCTCTATCTATTACTAATCAGCGCCGTGTATACGTTTAATCCGGTTCCAGTCGAAACTGTTGTATCTCTGTACATTAGTGACACGGCGAGCCCGCTATGTAGTTACTCGTCTCGGCAGCTTCCACCGGTGTATGGCAAATGATTATAAGGAATCAGTCTAGTCGTCAATACCGATGGTGTGACGTCACATGTCTGGGGTGGGGGACGCTGCGCCCTTCCGGTGGGTCATGGCCTAGAAAGACTCTTCCCACGCAGGGGGGCGTGGACTGTCATTGACTCTTCCAGGTAATATACTTGCCGTACGTTCTTGCGACTGCGAGTGCAACGCTCACCGGTACCGACATGGATGGAGCGCCTCCTAGCTGACCGCTCAGCATCGGCATTCGTACAGAGAGCAACGCGGTCGCGTCTCTAGCTCGTGACTGGTACAGCCCGCAGCTCATGTATAGGGACAGCGGGAATGTCGCATATTGGAGATAACTCTTCATGAAACGCATGTTATAGGGGTGGATTGCACATTGCGACTGCGGGAAAAGTCCGCCGTTCATCCGCTGGAGTTGCGAGTTGGGCGGTTGGAGTGGGGCGCAGGTGGAGTGATTGCCGGTCCACGATTTCGTGCGGCAGAGGCGCTGGCGTTGGGGTGCTGTGGTCGACAGAGGACGCAGGCTTTGTGGGTGGGGTCGAAAGATGGGCACTGTGGGCCCATCGATGTCTTGGTCGGCTTGGCGTCTCATAGATGGCGGTATCGTCGTT
>NW_025726752.1:152500-160000 GCF_021461395.2 Schistocerca americana
TTAGTCGATCCCAATCAGCCTTTCGCCAGTTGTACTTGACGATGCCGTTCACCTGGTCTTGTGGAGGAGGCTCCCCATCATAAGCTACAGTGAAAGTGATCAGATTATGATCACTTAGTGTCGTTCCCCGCCATACCTTCCAATTCTCCGCGCGGAGATGCACATGTGCACTCTTTAGTGTCACATCAATGTTTGAGGTCGCTCCCCGGCGACCTTCAAAAGTTGGTGGGAAGTTTGGTCGGTTCAACACTTCTAATCCGAGCTCGAGAATTGCTTCAGCGAGTCTCTCACCCCGCCTAGCGGCGCGTCGCGCGCCAAGAGGCGTGATGTCACTGTGCCATAGGGGTGACATGGCGTTTGCGTCCATTGTGCAGATGAGCAAGTCATTGCGGTGGAACCCAACCGCCTCTTTTAACTGGTCGATGTACGGCCTCTCTCTGTGCCTGTACTGAAAGTACATGTTCAGCACGAAAAAGGTGAAATCGCCAGTGTTTATTTCGGCTAACACCATGCATCTGTTGCTGAGGTGCGCCACTTTCACTGCTCTCAGAGATCGATTTAGCACAGCGATCGCTGCCATAGGGTGCTCTCCTCCTGCCAAGATCTGAGCTGTAGTCGGCATATACAGGATCTTTCCGTCTTTGGAGTATGGCTCCTGTAGACATAAAATGTCTAAAGACTCCTCCTCCGCTCGGCGTCGCACCTCGCACATCACCGCTTGCGATCGCGCGCAGTTCAGCTGTCCTATTTTAACCGACACGGGCATTGTGATGTTTCACAGTCCGGTCGGCAACAGGTGAGGCGGCAGCCGGTAAGGAGACGGTTGACGAGAGGTCTTGTCTCCCATAGTCTGTCCGCTGGATTTTACGTTGTGTGAGGATTTTATAGAAGTCACACTCTTTTCCTGGCGTCACGCAATTGCGATTTCGCTTTTTGCACGGAATGCAGACCGGTTGGTTCCCCGCTTTTCGACAATCCTTTCTCATGTGGCCGTTTTCGCCACAGTGCCCGCATGTTATTATACTCGGGTCCTGCTTGCAGAACTTTGCCGAGTGGTTTACATCTTGGCACCGCGTGCAGACAGCCAAGTCTAGGTAATCATCGACTGGCATGGACTCGAAGCCCATGTACAGTCTTTTCTGCCTAAGGATGGCGACTCTGAGTCTGGGGCTTACTTCCACCACGAGATGTGATGTTTGTTTGCCCCTTGGTCCAGTCCGGAACTTCGGCTTAAACTCCTGGCGGAATTGTGTTTCCGAAAGTCCTCCAAGGTCATTTTGCTTTCGAGTTAGCTCAACCACAGTTTCATTCTTCATGACGCAGGGTACATGATATATGATTATCTGCGGATTGAGCTTTTTCGGCAGTTCGCATTTCAGAGCTTCTGTCAGTTTGTTATTGGCCAGAAGTTTTTGACGATCAGTTTCAGACGCCACATCAACGATAAGCGTCGGGCCGTTTGTGGTGACCCGTGAGAACTTCACACCATCAACCTCTGGCTTGACCAGGGAGGTGAACTTCTTTCTCACTTCTGCTCCGCTTTCGTTTGCCTTTGACTTGATAAAGAGCGTAGCCTTCTCAGTCTGGGCTCTCGTTATCATTGCCTGCGTTTTCCTTTCTGTCGAGGGTAGAGCGGCGGCAACTTGTGCAAAGGTCTTTGGCGGCGCCAGGGGCGCCGCTTTCGTCCTCGCCAGCTCATCCTCCAAGGCGTCCACCCTTCCTGTGAGGGCCGACTGCGCCATAGCCCAGTCAAACAACTTAGCTCTCAGTTGTCTCTTGAGGTCACTTAGACTTTTCTCCTCCACCAGTTGCCCCGGTTTTAGAGAGTCGTCCACGAGTTCAAGGACGTCCTCGAGCCGCGTCGCGATGAGCTGTATAGTCGCAAGATCGCTGGGGCTTGCCTTGTATGGGGACTTGCCGTCCTCGACTGGGCCGCTGGGCTCTTGCCCGGCTACCTGCGCCGAGTCCGGCTGCTTGTTCTTCTTTCGCCTCTTCCGTCGAGTCCCGGGCTTGCGCCCTTCGGTTCCCGACATTGGCGTAGAGGCGCGGCTACTGCAGGCACTTTCACTGACTGGGCCGCTGGGCTGCTGCCCGGCTACCTGCGCCAGTTTCCGCGCACTTTTCACCGTTTCCGACGGTTGAGACTTCGGCCGTGTGGCCGCCGTCTCTCCCGCCGGGCGAGTCTGGGTGGACGTGCCAGCACCGACTGGGCCGCCGGGCTTCTGCCCAGCTACCTGCGCCAGCTTTGGCCCGCCCGCAGTCTTACCCGCCGGCGGCGTCGTCGGCCGTGTGGCCTTCGTCTTCGCCTTCGGTTCAGACTTCCCCTTGGCGCCTTCCCCGACTGGGCCGCTGGGCTCGCGCCCGGCTACCTGCGCCGGTTCCGGCTTATCTCCCTCCTTGGGCGCCGTTCTTGGCGCCGGCTGGCGGGGTGGCGGCATTAGCTCGGTTGCAGCGTCAGCACTCTGCGATCTCTGCCGAAGCACTCTTCGCAGGTGTCTCCTCTGCTTCCTTAGCTTAGCCTTACGGTCTTTCTCACTGTCACTTTCACTCGTATCAACGAGCGTCCGTGACAGCGTCTCGCTAGCGGCAGTCTTAGCGCTCCGCACACGGGGTGTCCGGAACTCCAATTCTGGCGCACTAAGCGCGGGGTCATGGTCTTGTGGTCTAGGGACCTCCGACTGCCCTTGGTTTGGGAGTCCGTCAGTACACGAGGTGTCCGACTCGCTCCCCGAGAGGTTGGTGTGTTGACTCCGCGACGGCCCACCAGTTCCGTCGGGACAAGGTTGTTTGAAAGAGTCCATGTGGTTCCCACGAACAGCTAGGGATCTATGTTGTCCATCCAGGCGTCGCCCCGCACACCTGGGTAAGCCTTATACAACAGAGGGTCGGCCGGTCCTCTGAGGTGGCTGACTCATGACTGTTCACAACTCAACAGCCTTGCGCCCCATAGCCGCCAGCTAACGCAGAGGGTGAGGGGTGATTATAGAGATTGTCCTTCTCTTGCCCAGGCGGTTAAGCCAAGACTCCGGTCCAAAACACGCACGACGTTCCACTGCGCGCCTCACAGCAGTCGTTGAAGTGCGTATCTCAGTTTACGGCCGTCGCTGGTAGCGCTTGCCAGCTCCGGGCTAGGGCACCCCGGGTTTGCCAAGCCCGTACGGCGACTGCATTAGCCTCCGTCCCTGTGGTCGTGGTCTTAGGCCACTCAGGAGCATCCTCCTGTGGCAGCTCCTGGTGACTTCCGCGTTGTGGTGACCGTTGCCGGTCTCCCCTTCGCAGTTGTCCACCAAGGAATCCTCCGATCGAGGCCGAGACGTCGTCCGCGTTGCATTCTCTGAAGGCCAGAGAGCGCTTCGCAGTCAGGCGCCCTTCCCCGCGCGTGGACATCGGCCTGCTTCCACATTAAGTTCTCTACAGTGAGAGACTTAGTTTCGGCAGGAACGATGACCGCCAGAACTCCCCACTGTGCTTATTGCGCCAACCGCCTGCACCAACCACAGCCAACATTGCGTATGGCCGGCCGGCGCCGCTAAGTTGTCCGGACGTGGCCTGCCGAGCCGGGCACGGCAGGGCCGGCGCCCGCCGCCGGCGTGGCCGCGAGAGCGAACCGCCAGTCAGAGACCGACCGCCCGTCCCGCGCCAGCCAGCAGCGCGCGCACCGCCCAGCCGACCCGGCCCAGCGCAGCGCGCCCGACACAGCAGCGCACCCGTGCGCAGCCCAGCCGGCGGACGAGCCCCGCCGCTACCCCGGCCAACCGCACCGCCGTCCGACATTTGCCGGGCGGAGCATGTGCGAGGCCGGCGCCGCAGCGGGAGCCCACCACCAGCGAGCCGCGCAGGACGCACCACCATGCGCATAAGGCAACTGCCGCGTGCCAACAGCTGTCGACACGCGTCGTTGCCACGCGCACATCCTACGTACGAGCTTGGATACTAGACTCACGAGTCCGACACCTACAAGCGCTCGCAGTAGGTGGAGGCGCACGAAAGGCGTGACATACCTCCATGTCGGGAGTTAACTCCCGTGGCACTTGTGTCTTGGAGTGATGCATCCCACGTCCGATAAATCGAGCGCGGTAATACTTCGTTCCTGACGGTGAGGCGTGAATCTCCGTAGCGCACACAGGCAGAGACGGAGGCACGTCCTCGCAGAGAGACACTATACCAGTCAGACTTGCGCCCGACAGGTTTGCAACCTCTGCAGCAGACATACGCAGCATGGCTGATGCATCGCGAAATGTCCTAACGTGAAAGCGGCGCCCGCCACACCCCGGCCGGAGCCGGGGCGCAGCAAGCGCCGCCAACGCAAAAGCGGCGCCCGCCGCACCCCGGCCAAGGCCAAGAGCACGGCAAGCGCCGCCAAAGTGAAAGCGGCGCCCACCGCACCCCGGCCGGAGCCAAGAGCGCAGCAAGCGCCGCCAACGCAAAAGCGGCGCCCGCCGCACCCCGGCCGGAGCCAAGAGCACAGCAAGCGCCGCCACAGCCAAAGCGGCGCCCGCCGCACCCCGGCCGGAGCCAGAGCACAGCAAACGCCGCCAACGCAAAAGCGGCACCCGCCACACCCCGGCCAAGGCCAAGAGCACAGCAGGCGCCGCCAAAGCAAAAGCGGCGCCCGCCGCACCCCGGCCGGAGCCAAGAGCACAGCAAGCGCCGCCAAAGCAAAAGCGGCGCCCGCCGCACCCCGGCCGGAGCCAAGAGCACAGCAAGCGCCGCCAACGCAAAAGCGGCGCCCGCCGCACCCCGGCCGGAGCCAAGAGCACAGCAAGCGCCGCCAACGCAAAAGCGGCGCCCGCCGCACCCCGGCCGGAGCCAGAGCACAGCAAGCGCCGCAGAAGCGAGCAAGTGCCATTCGCCAGTGAGCAAGGATACTAGACACAAGTGTCCGACACCTTAGCGCCCACGGCGAGCGGAGTGCGAGACTCGGCTTGGAGAGGCCGGTTGCCCAGTCCCTCTGCGTCTACGCCTGCACCCCGCACGGGAGTCGCCCTTCTCTCATTGGTTTCACCGGTTGCCCGGCTACTCACATCTTACACCACGGGAAGGTTGAGAGATCGGACATTTAGCCGCCCGTCTTCTACCAGTATAGGTGGACTCCACCACTGGTTAGACAGCATAACGGCCTTCGTAAGATAGTAGATAGGGACATTCGGATATGTCGTCTCGATTATAATGGCTCTGCATCATTTACTAATCAGCGCCCTGTGTGTACTAATTCTGGTTCCAGTCAAGTTTTGCTGTTCTATTCCTGTTCAACAGTAGAACGGCGGCTCCACTACGTAGGTACTTCTCTCGGCAGCTTCCCCCGGGTATGGCAATTAATTACAGACATTTTTGTGTACAGACTAGTGCCGGTGTGTTGTGACAATGTCACAGGTCAGGGGTGGGGGAAGCTACGCCCTGCCAAATAGGTGGGTCAGGGCTCGGAAAAACTCTCCCCACTCTGGGGGCTCGGACCCTCATTACTCTTCCGAGTAATATATTGAGGAGCGCACTTAGCCATTGCCCCGAGTCTTGGCGACTGCGAGTGCAACGCCCACGGGGACCGACGTGGACGGGGCGCCTCCTAGCTGATCACTCAGCATCGGAATCCGTACAGTGAGTTACGCGATCGAGTCTGTAGCTCGTAATTAGTACAGCTCGCAGCTGGCCAGGCTTACCCACTGTCGAGCCCGGGCACCCTCAGGCTCACCAGTTCTACCCAGCTACACCCGAGTTAGCCACAGGTTCTAGGCCATAAAGCCAAGTCCCAGATGTTCGGGACTCGGACCAAAAATGTTTACTACTCGTGTTGGCTTTAGTCCCACCACGTTAGACGAGTAACCGCCGAGGACATTTTAATTCGGGTCCTCTACCGCACATCTCTTACTGCCTGAGTCGCCCGTTGCCCTGTCGAGACATCAACCAGGGATAAGGTAGAAAACAGGCAGTTTTATAGGTAGCTGCCGTGCGGTCTGCCAAGGGGCTCATCGTATCTCCCGTAGGAGAACTTGGATACTAGTTCACGCGTGAACCGACACCTCCGACGACTACCCCAGCAGCTACCCCACGGTTCCCTTATTAGGTACTCGTTTTTACAAGATGTCTCTTGTCACACAGACGAGTTTCTGTCCGAGGTCGCAACGCGATCCTCTACCACACATCTCCTACTACCGGAAAGCGCCCGTTGCCCGTGGGTTCTACCTTTTGAGGCGCGGGATTGGGTAGCTTTCGGCAGTTTTGTGAGTAAACGCCGTGTGGTCTGCCAAGGGACATCGCCGTTACCACACAGGGTTCGGATACTAGTTCACGCCACCACGTGAACCGACACCTCAGACGGCTATCCCAGCGTTTACCGCTTTTTTGCGTGGTCTTTTACCACCACGCTACTCGTGTTAGCAAGACTCCTCTTGCAGCCAGAGACGAGTTACGGCCGATGCCACCATACGCGGCCCTCTACTGCATTACTGATCTGCCAGTCTCGCCCTTTACCGCCTAGCGCATGTGAGCTAGGGATCGGGTAGAAACATGACAGTTCTAAGGGTAGTTGCCATGCAGTCTGCAGGGTAACATCGTGGCCAAAGGCTCTCGGTTACTAGTGATTCCCACGCTGAAAAACGTGGCCCGACTTCCTCAAACGATGGCCCTGGACAACAACCCTATATTACCATGGACTGGTCTGGCACCACCTATTCAACATATTCGGTAGCAACCCTCCACTACAGAGGGTCCCATACAGTCACTTATTCAGCATATTCGTGACAGACTCCCACTACAGGAGACCGGACCCATACCAACTCCTGTTTGCCCCCAACGGCAAAAGGGGACTTACTACAAGGTCGGCAGGAGGATCCTGCATGGCACTGCCTGTTCAATATATTCAGCAGCAACCCTCCACTACAGAGGGCCCCCAGAGAAGCTCATGGGGCCTTGGTCCGGGGCTACCTATTGACATATATTCGGCAGCTACCTCCTATTACGGGAGGCGTTCCCCTATCCGCCACCCGGGGACCCGACTTCGTAGCGTGGCCAGCGCTCGGACCCTGCTCCGACACGGTAGTTGCCCTTGTACGGGTCTTACTGCACACCCGGTCAGGACGCAGGGTCCCGAAGTAGTAGATAGGGACAGCGGGAATCTCGTTAATCCATTCATGCGCGTCACTAATTAGATGACGAGGCATTTGGCTAGATTAAGAGAAGTCATAGTTACTCCCGCCGTTTACCCGCGCTTGCTTGAATTTCTTCACGTTGACATTCAGAGCACTGGGCAGAAATCACATTGCGTCAACACCCGCTAGGGCCATCGCAATGCTTTGTTTTAATTAGACAGTCGGATTCCCCCAGTCCGTGCCAGTTCTGAGTTGATCGTTGAATGGCGGCCGAAGAGAATCCGCGCACCCGCGCGCCCCCGGAGGAGCACGCTAAGGCGGACGCGGCCTCGCAGCAAGGAAGATCCGTGGGAGGCCAAGGCACGGGACCGAGCTCGGATCCTGCACGCAGGTTGAAGCACCGGGGCGCGAACGC
>NW_025726752.1:165000-170000 GCF_021461395.2 Schistocerca americana
TACCACAGTTATCCAAGTAACGTGGGTACGATCTAAGGAACCATAACTGATTTAATGAGCCATTCGCGGTTTCACCTTAATGCGGCTTGTACTGAGACATGCATGGCTTAATCTTTGAGACAAGCATATGACTACTGGCAGGATCAACCAGGGAGCTGCGTCAACTAGAGCTGAGCAGCCGGCCGCCCGGGAGTGTGTCCCGGGGGCCCGCGCGAACACGCAAGCGTCCGCTCAATTATTCTGCAAACAGGAGGAGGCTGAGCTCCCCTGCACAATACACCTCGAAACCCTCTCAGGTCCCGGCGGCGCGCAGCGCCGTCCTAAGTACTTGGTCGGGTTCGAGAGAGGCGCAATCGCCCGGAGTTTGGCGAGTAGACGCTTTAGGTGCGACCACCCGTGCTCCCAACTGAGCTTGCCGCTGCCGACAGAGGCCCGGGAGCGTGCTGTCGTGGCATTGCCGGCGGGAGACAACACGCGCCACCTACGGTGACCGGCAGCTCCAACGCCAGCGCCACAGAAGGACAAAAGCCCCACTTGGGTGCCGAAGCGAACTCTCCCAGCACAGCGCACGCGCCAACACGTCCGCACAGCTGCGATACAAACCACCTGCGAGAACCGCAGAGGCGACCGAGCAGCAGACGGCGTCGCGGCGCCGAGCGCCGGGCGGCGGCGCATCCTCAGCGCACACAGTCCTCAATCGGACCAGCACACTGCAGATGTCCACTGCGCTTCGCACCGGGCCCGCGAGGACCTACTTTGGCCGCACGGCGCCGCGTGCAGGGTGCGCCGGCGCGCAGCTGCGCCGCCTGCCGCCTCCGTCGGCCGGCGCGCCTGCCACTGGCCGCCCCCACCAGCCGGCTGTAGCGCGTGCGCCCACGCACCGCGCGGCCAGCACGCCGGGAGGCCCCCCCTCACCGGCCGGGGACGGTCCCACCCAGCCACCGCCGCGTATCGCTTCACACCCAGATGCCATTCACGTTCGTGGGCATGGTGGGTATCGCTGGAACAACCGGTTGGTAGCTCAACCGATCGTCGCCATCACTGATTCACCTCTAGCGAGAACAACCGCACCACAACGGTTTACCAGTTGTTCATTTGCATAACGTCACCAGCAAACGTAGGCGTCCATCGCCATTTGCAAATTCAACGATTGTTGCATGCCTGTGTCAGGTGTCACGACACACTATGTCTGCCCACATACACGCAACAACATGTGCACGCTTCGCGAACACGTGGAAGGTGGCCCCCGTACGTATGCGATGTCCATTGCGCGAACGACTGTCAACCGGCCTCTGTCGCATGTCGCAGATGTGGAACGCAGTGCACCATGCTATCACGGTGTGTGAGAAGAGACGACTACGTCTGACAACACGCGCCACTACATCAACAGACGGCTCATGCTGATCGCCATCCAGGGCATACCACACTGCAATCCAGCTCTTATAGGGAGACGACACGTAGCTGAGTGCACAACATTTGGACCGCATGGTTCGCCGTTGTTGGCGCAGTCGTTGTACGGTCACATGTACCACGATGTATCATTCAGTACATGAGGACCAATGTGCAGTACAGTGTGTGATTTGGACGTACAACATCAGCGGACAGTTGACACAGGCCGTACCACAGCGTAGGCTAAGTGCTTCGCACATGCGAATGCCAATGAACAACTGCAAATGCCAATGAACAACTGCAAAGGGCATTGAGCATGTACGTCCTGCTGCCATCCACATTACAGTGTATAGCTGCAAGGTGTTTAACATGAAGCGATACACTGGGGACCGGGCAGTGCGAGTAGCAAACTATATTGCGGGGGTTGCAGTTAGGCAACACTACACTAATTTAACGCGTCGTATGACAATTACAGAGCAGGTTAAGGCCCAACGTGTGTTGGGTTAAGGCCCAACGTGTGTTGGGTTAAGGCCCAACGTGTGTTGGGTTAAGGCCCAACGTGTGTTGGGTTAAGGCCCAACGTGTGTTGGGTTAAGGCCCAACGTGTGTTGGGTTAAGGCCCAACGTGTGTTGGGTTAAGGCCCAACGTGTGTTGGGTTAAGGCCCAACGTGTGTTGGGTTAAGGCCCAACGTGTGTTGGGTTAAGGCCCAACGTGTGTTGGGTTAAGGCCCAACGTGTGTTGGGTTACGTTAAGGGGCAATGTGGGTTACGTTAAGGGGCAATGTGGGTTACGTTAAGGGGCAATGTGGGTTACGTTACGGCGCAATATAGGTTACGTTACGGCGCAATATAGGTTACGTTAAGGCGCAATATCGGTTACGTTAAGGCGCAATACAGGTTACGTTAAGGCGCAATACAGGTTACGTTAAGGCGCAATACAGGTTACGTTAAGGCGCAATACAGGTTACGTTAAGGCGCAATACAGGTTACGTTAAGGCGCAATGCAGGTTACGTTAAGGCGCAATGCAGGTTACGTTAAGGCGCAATACAGGTTACGTTAAGGCGCAATACAGGTTACGTTAAGGCGCAATACAGGTTACGTTAAGGCGCAATACAGGTTACGTTAAGGCGCAATACAGGTTACGTTAAGGCGCAATACAGGTTACGTTAAGGCGCAATACAGGTTACGTTAAGGCGCAATACAGGTTACGTTAAGGCGCAATACAGGTTACGTTAAGGCGCAATACAGGTTACGTTAAGGCGCAATACAGGTTACGTTAAGGCGCAATACAGGTTACGTTAAGGCGCAATACAGGTTACGTTAAGGCGCAATACAGGTTACGTTAAGGCGCAATACAGGTTACGTTAAGGCGCAATACAGGTTACGTTAAGGCGCAATACAGGTTACGTTAAGGCGCAATACAGGTTACGTTAAGGCGCAATACAGGTTAGGTTAAGGCGCAATACAGGTTAGGTTAAGGCGCAATACAGGTTAGGTTAAGGTACGACATAGGTTAGGTTAAGGTACGACATAGGTTAGGTTAAGGTACGACATAGGTTAGGTTAAGGTACGACATAGGTTAGGTTAAGGTACGACATAGGTTAGGTTAAGGTACGACATAGGTTAGGTTAAGGTACGACATAGGTTAGGTTAAGGTACGACATAGGTTAGGTTAAGGTACGACATAGGTTAGGTTAAGGTACGACATAGGTTAGGTTAAGGTACGACATAGGTTAGGTTAAGGTACGACATAGGTTAGGTTAAGGTACGACATAGGTTAGGTTAAGGTACGACATAGGTTAGGTTAAGGTACGACATAGGTTAGGTTAAGGTACGACATAGGTTAGGTTAAGGTACGACATAGGTTAGGTTAAGGTACGACATAGGTTAGGTTAAGGTACGACATAGGTTAGGTTAAGGTACGACATAGGTTAGGTTAAGGTACGACATAGGTTAGGTTAAGGTACGACATAGGTTAGGTTAAGGTACGACATAGGTTAGGTTAAGGTACGACATAGGTTAGGTTAAGGTACGACATAGGTTAGGTTAAGGTACGACATAGGTTAGGTTAAGGTACGACATAGGTTAGGTTAAGGTACGACATAGGTTAGGTTAAGGTACGACATAGGTTAGGTTAAGGTACGACATAGGTTAGGTTACGGTACGACATAGGTTAGGTTACGGTACGACATAGGTTAGGTTACGGTACGACATAGGTTAGGTTACGGTACGACATAGGTTAGGTTACGGTACGACATAGGTTAGGTTACGGTACGACATAGGTTAGGTTACGGTACGACATAGGTTAGGTTACGGTACGACATAGGTTAGGTTACGGTACGATATAGGTTAGGTTACGGTACGATATAGGTTAGGTTAAGGTACACATTGTTGTAAGGAAAGGTTTAATGGGGGGCGGGGCGGGGCGGGGCGGCCGGTTTGTTGATTGTGATTATAGTAAGTGGATGCCTGCGGCATCATCTGATTTGCCACGTCAGGATGCACCTTTGGCTCATGACAGGCGGCGCTCTCATTCCATGCTTGTGGCAGACCTGTGTCTTTCATTCCTGCCATTGTTTGTGTGCTGTGAGAGGAGGCAGTATTGTGATGTTGGGTGCACCCCTGTGTAGGACATGTGTGGGTGTTGGTGGCTTGGCTGAGCAATGGTGGTTGTCGGGTGGGTGGGATATTCTGTTTTCTGAGTGGACCTCCCAGTCTGGTTATGACAGTGTGGATTGTCTAATGTGGCGGAGAGGATGCACTGGGTGTTGTTCCATGCTGGTGCTTACATATTGTCTGTGTGCGTGTTACAGGCAGAGAGTAGTGCGTGATAAGGGTGTGTGGCTGACGTGTGGTTGTGATTGTGAGCAGAGTCTTTCAGCATGTATACGGACAGTTGTATACATTATCTGTATTCTGATGGCTCTATCTATTACTAATCAGCGCCGTGTATACGTTTAATCCGGTTCCAGTCGAAACTGTTGTATCTCTGTACATTAGTGACACGGCGAGCCCGCTATGTAGTTACTCGTCTCGGCAGCTTCCACCGGTGTATGGCAAATGATTATAAGGAATCAGTCTAGTCGTCAATACCGATGGTGTGACGTCACATGTCTGGGGTGGGGGACGCTGCGCCCTTCCGGTGGGTCATGGCCTAGAAAGACTCTTCCCACGCAGGGGGGCGTGGACTGTCATTGACTCTTCCAGGTAATATACTTGCCGTACGTTCTTGCGACTGCGAGTGCAACGTTCACCGGTACCGACATGGATGGAGCGCCTCCTAGCTGACCGCTCAGCATCGGCATTCGTACAGAGAGCAACGCGGTCGCGTCTCTAGCTCGTAACTGGTACAGCCCGCAGCTCATGTATAGGGACAGCGGGAATGTCGCATATTGGAGATAACTCTTCATGAAACGCATGTTATAGGGGTGGATTGCACATTGCGACTGCGGGAAAAGTCCGCCGTTCATCCGCTGGAGTTGCGAGTTGGGCGGTTGGAGTGGGGCGCAGGTGGAGTGATTGCCGGTCCACGATTTCGTGCGGCAGAGGCGCTGGCGTTGGGGTGCTGTGGTCGACAGAGGACGCAGGCTTTGTGGGTGGGGTCGAAAG
>NW_025726752.1:175000-177500 GCF_021461395.2 Schistocerca americana
ACGCAAGGGCATCCGGGAGCATGCCCAGGATGACATCGGGCGGCGTGCCCCGCCCCAGACCAATGACTCGATCCAGGGCAGAGAAACGCTGGGCGGAAGCAGGTAGCCCCGCCAGATGCTCCCAGATGGCGGCGTCAGTCGGCCCCTCCGGCGGCGGCCCGGTGGTGTCGGCCGCGAAGTCCTCGGCTGCGTCGACGGGCGGCGCAGCGGCCTCGCCCGCGTCAGGCAGCGAGCTCGCTGCTCCACGGCGGGACGCCGGCTCTTCACCCCGACCGATCTCAAGTGCCTCCATGAATTGGCGGACAAGCTGCTTGTGGGCAGCTTGCCGCCGTCGGCACTTGATTGCCTCAAGCGTTCGGTCGGGGAACATCCTGGTAAGTTCTTGATTTACAAAGAAGAACCGGGCGTCCCTCTCCAGGAACAGTTCGGCCTCTGCCTTGGCGAGCGACAGGACTTCTTCCTCCGTCCACCTCGCGCGATGCCTCTCCGTCACGATCTCAGCGTTGGCGGCCGCAGGGTGTTGGCGGCGGCGATGGACCCCGAGACCGTTCTTCGTGGTAAAAGTGCGGTGGCACTCACTGCAAGCAAAGGGAGCTACACAAACTATCGCATTTTCGTTACGGCCGGTTGGCCGGATAGGTGCTGGGGTAGCTGGGGTGGCACCTTCAGCGGAAGGGCCACCATCTCTTGTTTCTTGTCGGCTGCCCCCAACTATAAAGGGATAATGCGAGGGGGGGCTGGTAACCCCCCCAAGCCCCTGGTGCGGTCTTCCACTCTGCAAAAATCAGCGGGCCCACGAGAAGGGGAGAAGACCGCAGGAGAGGAGAGGCTAAGAGGGCTAGGCCCATGTATTGCGCATCACTCTCCCTGTAACTATAACCCAAGGAAGGCACCTCGCAGCAGCAGCACGACTACATCAAGACCGCACTTCGAAAAGCCAAGTCCGGATGCAGCCACACCGCCGCCACTTGGCCACCTTAAGAGAGTCATAGTTACTCCCGCCGTTTACCCGCGCTTGCTTGAATTTCTTCACGTTGACATTCAGAGCACTGGGCAGAAATCACATTGCGTCAACACCCGCTAGGGCCATCGCAATGCTTTGTTTTAATTAGACAGTCGGATTCCCCCAGTCCGTGCCAGTTCTGAGTTGATCGTTGAATGGCGGCCGAAGAGAATCCGCGCACCCGCGCGCCCCCGGAGGAGCACGCTAAGGCGGACGCGGCCTCGCAGCAAGGAAGATCCGTGGGAGGCCAAGGCACGGGACCGAGCTCGGATCCTGCACGCAGGTTGAAGCACCGGGGCGCGAACGCCGCGCAGGCGCGCGCATCCTGCACCGCCGGCCAGCACGAGGCCAACCAACGGCGAGAGCAGACCACGCCCGCGCTAAACGCCCGCACTTACCGGCACCCCTACGGCACTCACCTCGCCCAGGCCCGGCACGTTAGCGCTGACCCACTTCCCGACCAAGCCCGACACGCCCCGATCCTCAGAGCCAATCCTTATCCCGAAGTTACGGATCCAATTTGCCGACTTCCCTTACCTACATTATTCTATCGACTAGAGGCTCTTCACCTTGGAGACCTGCTGCGGATATGGGTACGAACCGGCGCGACACCTCCACGTGGCCCTCTCCCGGATTTTCAAGGTCCGAGGGGAAGATCGGGACACCGCCGCAACTGCGGTGCTCTTCGCGTTCCAAACCCTATCTCCCTGCTAGAGGATTCCAGGGAACTCGAACGCTCATGCAGAAAAGAAAACTCTTCCCCGATCTCCCGACGGCGTCTCCGGGTCCTTTTGGGTTACCCCGACGAGCATCTCTAAAAGAGGGGCCCGACTTGTATCGGTTCCGCTGCCGGGTTCCGGAATAGGAACCGGATTCCCTTTCGCCCAACGGGGGCCAGCACAAAGTGCATCATGCTATGACGGCCCCCATCAACATCGGATTTCTCCTAGGGCTTAGGATCGACTGACTCGTGTGCAACGGCTGTTCACACGAAACCCTTCTCCGCGTCAGCCCTCCAGGGCCTCGCTGGAGTATTTGCTACTACCACCAAGATCTGCACCGACGGCGGCTCCAGGCAGGCTCACGCCCAGACCCTTCTGCGCCCACCGCCGCGACCCTCCTACTCGTCAGGGCTTCGCGGCCGGCCGCAAGGACCGGCCATGACTGCCAGACTGACGGCCGAGTATAGGCACGACGCTTCAGCGCCATCCATTTTCAGGGCTAGTTGCTTCGGCAGGTGAGTTGTTACACACTCCTTAGCGGATTCCGACTTCCATGGCCACCGTCCTGCTGTCTTAAGCAACCAACGCCTTTCATGGTTTCCCATGAGCGTCGATTCGGGCGCCTTAACTCGGCGTTTGGTTCATCCCACAGCGCCAGTTCTGCTTACCAAAAGTGGCCCACTTGGCACTCCGATCCGAGTCGTTTGCTCGCGGCTTCAGCATATCAAGCAAGCCGGAGATCTCACCCATTTAAAGTTTGAGAATAGGTTGAGGT
>NW_025726752.1:180000-190000 GCF_021461395.2 Schistocerca americana
GAAGGATGTCACGCGACTAGTTAGCAGGCTAGAGTCTCGTTCGTTATCGGAATTAACCAGACAAATCGCTCCACCAACTAAGAACGGCCATGCACCACCACCCACCGAATCAAGAAAGAGCTATCAATCTGTCAATCCTTCCGGTGTCCGGGCCTGGTGAGGTTTCCCGTGTTGAGTCAAATTAAGCCGCAGGCTCCACTCCTGGTGGTGCCCTTCCGTCAATTCCTTTAAGTTTCAGCTTTGCAACCATACTTCCCCCGGAACCCAAAAGCTTTGGTTTCCCGGAGGCTGCCCGCCGAGTCATCGGAGGAACTGCGGCGGATCGCTGGCTGGCATCGTTTATGGTTAGAACTAGGGCGGTATCTGATCGCCTTCGAACCTCTAACTTTCGTTCTTGATTAATGAAAACATACTTGGCAAATGCTTTCGCTTCTGTTCGTCTTGCGACGATCCAAGAATTTCACCTCTAACGTCGCAATACGAATGCCCCCGCCTGTCCCTATTAATCATTACCTCGGGTTCCGAAAACCAACAAAATAGAACCGAGGTCCTATTCCATTATTCCATGCACACAGTATTCAGGCGGGCTTGCCTGCTTTAAGCACTCTAATTTGTTCAAAGTAAACGTGCCGGCCCACCGAGACACTCACTCAAGAGCACCCTGGTAGGATTGCAACGGGGTCCGCCTCGGGACGCACGAGCACGCACGAGGCGCGTCGCACGCCTTCGGCTCGCCCCACCGGCAGGACGTCCCACGATACATGCCAGTTAAACACCGACGGGCGGTGAACCAACAGCGTGGGACACAAATCCAACTACGAGCTTTTTAACCGCAACAACTTTAATATACGCTATTGGAGCTGGAATTACCGCGGCTGCTGGCACCAGACTTGCCCTCCAATAGATACTCGTTAAAGGATTTAAAGTGTACTCATTCCGATTACGGGGCCTCGGATGAGTCCCGTATCGTTATTTTTCGTCACTACCTCCCCGTGCCGGGAGTGGGTAATTTGCGCGCCTGCTGCCTTCCTTGGATGTGGTAGCCGTTTCTCAGGCTCCCTCTCCGGAATCGAACCCTGATTCCCCGTTACCCGTTACAACCATGGTAGGCGCAGAACCTACCATCGACAGTTGATAAGGCAGACATTTGAAAGATGCGTCGCCGGTACGAGGACCGTGCGATCAGCCCAAAGTTATTCAGAGTCACCAAGGCAAACGGACCGGACGAGCCGACCGATTGGTTTTGATCTAATAAAAGCGTCCCTTCCATCTCTGGTCGGGACTCTGTTTGCATGTATTAGCTCTAGAATTACCACAGTTATCCAAGTAACGTGGGTACGATCTAAGGAACCATAACTGATTTAATGAGCCATTCGCGGTTTCACCTTAATGCGGCTTGTACTGAGACATGCATGGCTTAATCTTTGAGACAAGCATATGACTACTGGCAGGATCAACCAGGGAGCTGCGTCAACTAGAGCTGAGCAGCCGGCCGCCCGGGAGTGTGTCCCGGGGGCCCGCGCGAACACGCAAGCGTCCGCTCAATTATTCTGCAAACAGGAGGAGGCTGAGCTCCCCTGCACAATACACCTCGAAACCCTCTCAGGTCCCGGCGGCGCGCAGCGCCGTCCTAAGTACTTGGTCGGGTTCGAGAGAGGCGCAATCGCCCGGAGTTTGGCGAGTAGACGCTTTAGGTGCGACCACCCGTGCTCCCAACTGAGCTTGCCGCTGCCGACAGAGGCCCGGGAGCGTGCTGTCGTGGCATTGCCGGCGGGAGACAACACGCGCCACCTACGGTGACCGGCAGCTCCAACGCCAGCGCCACAGAAGGACAAAAGCCCCACTTGGGTGCCGAAGCGAACTCTCCCAGCACAGCGCACGCGCCAACACGTCCGCACAGCTGCGATACAAACCACCTGCGAGAACCGCAGAGGCGACCGAGCAGCAGACGGCGTCGCGGCGCCGAGCGCCGGGCGGCGGCGCATCCTCAGCGCACACAGTCCTCAATCGGACCAGCACACTGCAGATGTCCACCGCGCTTCGCACCGGGCCCGCGAGGACCTACTTTGGCCGCACGGCGCCGCGTGCAGGGTGCGCCGGCGCGCAGCTGCGCCGCCTGCCGCCTCCGTCGGCCGGCGCGCCTGCCACTGGCCGCCCCCACCAGCCGGCTGTAGCGCGTGCGCCCACGCACCGCGCGGCCAGCACGCCGGGAGGCCCCCCCTCACCGGCCGGGGACGGTCCCACCCAGCCACCGCCGCGTATCGCTTCACACCCAGATGCCATTCACGTTCGTGGGCATGGTGGGTATCGCTGGAACAACCGGTTGGTAGCTCAACCGATCGTCGCCATCACTGATTCACCTCTAGCGAGAACAACCGCACCACAACGGTTTACCAGTTGTTCATTTGCATAACGTCACCAGCAAACGTAGGCGTCCATCGCCATTTGCAAATTCAACGATTGTTGCATGCCTGTGTCAGGTGTCACGACACACTATGTCTGCCCACATACACGCAACAACATGTGCACGCTTCGCGAACACGTGGAAGGTGGCCCCCGTACGTATGCGATGTCCATTGCGCGAACGACTGTCAACCGGCCTCTGTCGCATGTCGCAGATGTGGAACGCAGTGCACCATGCTATCACGGTGTGTGAGAAGAGACGACTACGTCTGACAACACGCGCCACTACATCAACAGACGGCTCATGCTGATCGCCATCCAGGGCATACCACACTGCAATCCAGCTCTTATAGGGAGACGACACGTAGCTGAGTGCACAACATTTGGACCGCATGGTTCGCCGTTGTTGGCGCAGTCGTTGTACGGTCACATGTACCACGATGTATCATTCAGTACATGAGGACCAATGTGCAGTACAGTGTGTGATTTGGACGTACAACATCAGCGGACAGTTGACACAGGCCGTACCACAGCGTAGGCTAAGTGCTTCGCACATGCGAATGCCAATGAACAACTGCAAATGCCAATGAACAACTGCAAAGGGCATTGAGCATGTACGTCCTGCTGCCATCCACATTACAGTGTATAGCTGCAAGGTGTTTAACATGAAGCGATACACTGGGGACCGGGCAGTGCGAGTAGCAAACTATATTGCGGGGGTTGCAGTTAGGCAACACTACACTAATTTAACGCGTCGTATGACAATTACAGAGCAGGTTAAGGCCCAACGTGTGTTGGGTTAAGGCCCAACGTGTGTTGGGTTAAGGCCCAACGTGTGTTGGGTTAAGGCCCAACGTGTGTTGGGTTAAGGCCCAACGTGTGTTGGGTTAAGGCCCAACGTGTGTTGGGTTAAGGCCCAACGTGTGTTGGGTTACGTTAAGGGGCAATGTGGGTTACGTTAAGGGGCAATGTGGGTTACGTTAAGGGGCAATGTGGGTTACGTTACGGCGCAATATAGGTTACGTTACGGCGCAATATAGGTTACGTTAAGGCGCAATATCGGTTACGTTAAGGCGCAATACAGGTTACGTTAAGGCGCAATACAGGTTACGTTAAGGCGCAATACAGGTTACGTTAAGGCGCAATACAGGTTACGTTAAGGCGCAATACAGGTTACGTTAAGGCGCAATGCAGGTTACGTTAAGGCGCAATGCAGGTTACGTTAAGGCGCAATACAGGTTACGTTAAGGCGCAATACAGGTTACGTTAAGGCGCAATACAGGTTACGTTAAGGCGCAATACAGGTTACGTTAAGGCGCAATACAGGTTACGTTAAGGCGCAATACAGGTTACGTTAAGGCGCAATACAGGTTACGTTAAGGCGCAATACAGGTTACGTTAAGGCGCAATACAGGTTACGTTAAGGCGCAATACAGGTTACGTTAAGGCGCAATACAGGTTAGGTTAAGGCGCAATACAGGTTAGGTTAAGGCGCAATACAGGTTAGGTTAAGGTACGACATAGGTTAGGTTAAGGTACGACATAGGTTAGGTTAAGGTACGACATAGGTTAGGTTAAGGTACGACATAGGTTAGGTTAAGGTACGACATAGGTTAGGTTAAGGTACGACATAGGTTAGGTTAAGGTACGACATAGGTTAGGTTAAGGTACGACATAGGTTAGGTTAAGGTACGACATAGGTTAGGTTAAGGTACGACATAGGTTAGGTTAAGGTACGACATAGGTTAGGTTAAGGTACGACATAGGTTAGGTTAAGGTACGACATAGGTTAGGTTAAGGTACGACATAGGTTAGGTTAAGGTACGACATAGGTTAGGTTAAGGTACGACATAGGTTAGGTTAAGGTACGACATAGGTTAGGTTAAGGTACGACATAGGTTAGGTTAAGGTACGACATAGGTTAGGTTAAGGTACGACATAGGTTAGGTTAAGGTACGACATAGGTTAGGTTAAGGTACGACATAGGTTAGGTTAAGGTACGACATAGGTTAGGTTAAGGTACGACATAGGTTAGGTTAAGGTACGACATAGGTTAGGTTAAGGTACGACATAGGTTAGGTTAAGGTACGACATAGGTTAGGTTAAGGTACGACATAGGTTAGGTTACGGTACGACATAGGTTAGGTTACGGTACGACATAGGTTAGGTTACGGTACGACATAGGTTAGGTTACGGTACGACATAGGTTAGGTTACGGTACGACATAGGTTAGGTTACGGTACGACATAGGTTAGGTTACGGTACGATATAGGTTAGGTTACGGTACGATATAGGTTAGGTTAAGGTACACATTGTTGTAAGGAAAGGTTTAATGGGGGGCGGGGCGGGGCGGCCGGTTTGTTGATTGTGATTATAGTAAGTGGATGCCTGCGGCATCATCTGATTTGCCACGTCAGGATGCACCTTTGGCTCATGACAGGCGGCGCTCTCATTCCATGCTTGTGGCAGACCTGTGTCTTTCATTCCTGCCATTGTTTGTGTGCTGTGAGAGGAGGCAGTATTGTGATGTTGGGTGCACCCCTGTGTAGGACATGTGTGGGTGTTGGTGGCTTGGCTGAGCAATGGTGGTTGTCGGGTGGGTGGGATATTCTGTTTTCTGAGTGGACCTCCCAGTCTGGTTATGACAGTGTGGATTGTCTAATGTGGCGGAGAGGATGCACTGGGTGTTGTTCCATGCTGGTGCTTACATATTGTCTGTGTGCGTGTTACAGGCAGAGAGTAGTGCGTGATAAGGGTGTGTGGCTGACGTGTGGTTGTGATTGTGAGCAGAGTCTTTCAGCATGTATACGGACAGTTGTATACATTATCTGTATTCTGATGGCTCTATCTATTACTAATCAGCGCCGTGTATACGTTTAATCCGGTTCCAGTCGAAACTGTTGTATCTCTGTACATTAGTGACACGGCGAGCCCGCTATGTAGTTACTCGTCTCGGCAGCTTCCACCGGTGTATGGCAAATGATTATAAGGAATCAGTCTAGTCGTCAATACCGATGGTGTGACGTCACATGTCTGGGGTGGGGGACGCTGCGCCCTTCCGGTGGGTCATGGCCTAGAAAGACTCTTCCCACGCAGGGGGGCGTGGACTGTCATTGACTCTTCCAGGTAATATACTTGCCGTACGTTCTTGCGACTGCGAGTGCAACGCTCACCGGTACCGACATGGATGGAGCGCCTCCTAGCTGACCGCTCAGCATCGGCATTCGTACAGAGAGCAACGCGGTCGCGTCTCTAGCTCGTAACTGGTACAGCCCGCAGCTCATGTATAGGGACAGCGGGAATGTCGCATATTGGAGATAACTCTTTTTTTTTTTTTTTTTTTTTTTTTTTTTTTTTTCTTTATTGTAATTTGGACACCCCATACAAGGTGGGCTGGCAGCGGAACAGTGTACTCCGCTCTTCAGCCATAAGCAGTACAAGAAAAAAGAAAGGGAGACAGACAAGTAACAGAATGGCGGTTAAAAAACAGGAGATACAATAGTTAAAAAACATGAAGCCGTTCACACGTGACGAAACAAACAAGAAAAACCGTCGGCACTGGGCACAAACACTGACGAGGTAGATGACACACGTGAACGAAGGAGCGTGGACGGCGAAAAACACTGAGGCACAGACACGACGGCACAGACACTAATCCGAGGGCGATGATCTCCGGCGCGCGAATGTTCACGATGCGTGTGCGAGTCCGGGGACCTGCCAAGAGAGGAGGAGGAGGAGGAGGAGAAGGAGGAGGAGGGGGAGAGGGAAAGCGAGAGGGGAGAGCAGGGACGCCACGGGCTGGGGAAAGAGGGGGGAGAGAGGAAGGGGGAGGGGAAGCCCGGAAGAAGAGGGGTGGAGGGAGGGGATGGGGGAAAAGGAGAGAGAAGGGAAGGGAAGAGAAAGGAGGGAGGGTGCCGCAGGGAAAGGACACCAGGAGGGAGGGGGGGCAGGGTCAAAGTTGATAGGAGGGGTAGATGGAGGGGACGAGGACATCATCAGGGAGAGGGAGCTGGCGGAAACCACCTTGGGAGAGGGTAAGGAGGGTGGAGAGATGGAGACCGGGTGGGACATGGGAGTACAGGCGCGGCAGCGGGCGGGGGTGGGAGAGGATCGGGGAGACGAGCGGGTGAGGAGGATCGAGTTTACGGGAGGTGTAGAGGATTCGTAGCCTTTCGAGGAAGAGGAGGAGGTGGGGGAAGGGGATAAGGTCATACAGGATCCGCGTGGGGGAAGGGAGACGGATGCGATAGGCAAGGCGGAGAGCATGGCGTTCAAGGATTTGGAGGGATTTATAATAGGAAGGGGGGGCGGAGATCCAGGCTGGATGGGCGTAACAGAGGATAGGGCGGATGAGGGACTGATAGGTGTGGAGGATGGTGGAGGGGTCCAAACCCCACGTTCGGCCGGAAAGGAGCTTGAGGAGACGGAGTCGGGAACGTGCCTTGGCTTGGATTGTCTGGAGATGGGGAGTCCAGGAGAGGCGACGGTCGAGGGTGACGCCAAGGTACTTAAGGGTGGGGGTGAGAGCGATGGGACGGCCATAAACGGTGAGATAGAAATCAAGGAGGCGGAAGGAGGGAGTGGTGTTGCCTACAATGATCGCCTGGGTTTTGGAAGGATTGACCTTGAGCAACCACTGGTTGCACCAAGCGGTGAACCGGTCAAGATGGGATTGGAGAAGGCGTTGGGAGCGTCGCAGGGTGGGGGCAAGGGCGAGGAAGGCGGTGTCATCGGCAAACTGGAGAAGGTGGACAGGGGGTGACGGCGGCGGCATGTCCGCCGTGTACAACAAGTACAGAAGGGGGGATAGGACGGAGCCTTGGGGCACACCGGCGGAGGGGAAAAAGGTGTAGGAATCGGTGTTATGGATGGTGACATAGGAAGGACGGCGGGAGAGAAAGGAACCGATCAGACGAACGTAGTTAATGGGAAGGGCGAAGGTTTGGAGCTTGAAGAGGAGACCGGAATGCCATACGCGGTCATATGCGCGTTCGAGGTCAAGAGAGAGGAAGATTGCGGAGCGACGGGAATTGAGCTGTTCGGAAAGGAGATGAGTGAGGTGAAGGAGAAGATCGTCGGAAGAGAAGGACGGCCGAAAGCCACACTGGGTAACGGGGAGGAGGCGGTGCTGGCGGAGATGCTGGTGGATGCGGCGGGTGAGGATAGATTCCAGGACCTTGCTGAAGACCGAGGTAAGGCTGATGGGACGGTAGGAGGAGACGGCGGACGGCGGTTTGCCAGGTTTGAGGAACATGAGGATACGGGAGGTTTTCCACAGGTCGGGGTAGTAACCGGTGGACAGGACTACATTGTAGAGCCTGGCCAGGGTGGAGAGAAAAGAGACAGGAGCTTCACGAAGGTGACGGTAGGTAACACGATCGTGACCAGGAGCGGTGTTGCGTTTGGTGCGGAGTGTATCGATGAGATCCTGTGTGGTGATGGGGGCATTAAGGTCCGTGTGTGGAATGTTGTCCAAGTACTGGAAACCAGGAGCGAGGGGAGGGACAGAGGTGTCAGTTCGATCGCGGATATCTGGGAAGAGGGAGTAATCGAACTGGGGATCATCAGGGATGGAAAACACATCGGACAGGTAGGAGGCAAAGTGATTGGCCTTACTAAGGGCGTCAGGGAAGGGGTGATCATCGTGGAGAAGAGGATAGTAGGGGGAGGGTTTAGTTCCGGTAAGGCGACGGAAGGCGGTCCAGAACTTGGACGAGTTTATAGGGAGGGTAGCATTTAAACGGGTGCATGTCTGTCGCCAGTCCCGGCGTTTCTTGGCCGCGAGCAAATTTCGAATGTGTCGCTGTAGTTGCCGGTGGCGTCGTAGGGTGTCCGGGTCACGCGTGCGGAGGAAGGCACGGTAGAGACGACGGGATTCACGGAGGAGGAGGACGGCCTGTGGTGGTAAGGTAGGACGGTGGGGGTGGACGGCAACAGTAGGGACGTGGGCCTCCACGGCCTCAGACAAGGTCTGCTGGAGAAAGGAGGCGGCATGGGTGACATCATCGGGACGGCGGTAGGCGAGAGGGTGGCTATCGACCTGAGTGGAGAGGGTATCCCGGTAGGCATTCCAGTTGGCACGGGAATAGTCATGGATGTACTTAGGGGGAGGGTCATGACGAGGGTCGGGGCGGGGGCGACGGCCGTCTGACACGGTGAGGAGGACAGGGAGATGGTCGCTACCAATAGGCTCCAGGACATCCACCGTAATGCGACCAAGGAGGTTGGGGGAGGAGAGGATAACATCGGGAGTGGAGTTGGATTCGGGACGGGTGTGCTGGGGGATGGGGATGAGGTCGCCTTGAAGGGAGGAGAGGAACCGATGCCACCGCCGTAACTGGGCAGCGGAGCGACTATGGATGTTGAGGTCGGCGGCGATCACATAGGAGGAGAAGGTACGGTCGATGTGGGAGAGGAAGTCGAAAGGAAGAGGGGCGTTGGGGCGGACATAGATGGTGGCACAGGTAATGGTAAGGCCGGGGAAGAAGAGACTAAGGATCAGGTGTTCGGTGGGGTCGGGAAGGAGAGGCTGGAGCCGAACGGGGATCTGGCGGTGGTGGCCAATGGCAACTCCGCCACGCGCAACTGGGAGGGGATTATCGGAGCGGTGGAGGAGATAGGGGGAGGTGTGGATGGAGTGGTGGGGTTGGAGGAAGGTTTCATTAAGGAGGAAGGCATCCACACGGTGGGTAGCAAGGGTGTGCAGGAAGAGGTTCTTGTTGGCGGGAAGGGAGCGGATATTGTTGAAAAGGATACGATGCTGTCGCGCCATTGGAAGGACTTAGACGAGGGTGTCAAGGCGGGAGAAGGTGAAATGGGCCTGGTTATTGGAAAAGGTGGCGTACATTTTAAGGTGGAATATTGAACGGGCGGCGAGGGAGATCTGTTGTAAGGTGTGGGGGCGCTGAAAGGGATGGACGTTTTGGAGGACAATGGTGAGGAACCTGATGATGTCCTCAGCAGTGGGGGGGGGACGAAGGGAATTGCCAGGAGGGGTGGGGGCGTCCAGGGGACGGACAGGGACGGTGAGTTCAGGAGTGGTAGGAGGAGGTCGGGCTTTACATTTTTGGGAGTAGGTGGGGTGGGGGAGGCTGCAGGTATTACAGGAGGGAGGGGATTGGAGGTTGGGGCACTGCCGGAGGAAGTGCGCTTGCCGACAATGCGGGCAGGTGGGGGCCTCGCGGCACTCGGCTGTTGGATGTGCATTGTAGCGCAGACACCTCTGGCAGCGCAGGGATTGAGGGGGGGAACGGGAGGGGTCGACTTTGAACCGCTGATTGAAGAGGAGGGCACCCTCCTTCAGGAGACGGTCAATGGAGGGGGCGTCCTCAGAGAAAACCCGCATAAGGCGGGTGGGGCCGGTCGCGTTGAAAATGCGGCGGACTGCCCGCACCTCCAGGGTGGGATGGGCCTTCAGCTCCGCCAGCACCTCCTCCTCCGTGATCGACGGGCTAAGCCGAGTGATCACGGCGGTGAGGGTCGGCGGGCGACGCGGGGGTTGGGGTTGGCGGGTAGGAGATGGGGAGGGAGCAGGGGTGAGGGTGGCGTGAGGACCAAAACGGGTGATGGGGAGGCGGGAGAGGATGTCAGTATGGAG
>NW_025726752.1:195000-202500 GCF_021461395.2 Schistocerca americana
CGTCCTGCTGTCTTAAGCAACCAACGCCTTTCATGGTTTCCCATGAGCGTCGATTCGGGCGCCTTAACTCGGCGTTTGGTTCATCCCACAGCGCCAGTTCTGCTTACCAAAAGTGGCCCACTTGGCACTCCGATCCGAGTCGTTTGCTCGCGGCTTCAGCATATCAAGCAAGCCGGAGATCTCACCCATTTAAAGTTTGAGAATAGGTTGAGGTCGTTTCGGCCCCAAGGCCTCTAATCATTCGCTTTACCGGATGAGACTCGTACGAGCACCAGCTATCCTGAGGGAAACTTCGGAGGGAACCAGCTACTAGATGGTTCGATTAGTCTTTCGCCCCTATACCCAGCTCCGACGATCGATTTGCACGTCAGAATCGCTACGGACCTCCATCAGGGTTTCCCCTGACTTCGTCCTGGCCAGGCATAGTTCACCATCTTTCGGGTCCCAACGTGTACGCTCTAGGTGCGCCTCACCTCGCAATGAGGACGAGACGCCCCGGGAGTGCGGAGGCCGCCGCCCCGTGAAGGGCGGGGAAGCCCCATCCTCCCTCGGCCCGCGCAAGGCGAGACCTTCACTTTCATTACGCCTTTAGGTTTCGTACAGCCCAATGACTCGCGCACATGTTAGACTCCTTGGTCCGTGTTTCAAGACGGGTCGTGAAATTGTCCAAAGCTGAAGCGCCGCTGACGGGAGCGATTATTCCGCCCGAGAGCATCCCGAGCCAACAGCGGCGCGGGTCCGGGGCCGGGCCAGGTAGGTCCGTCATCCGGGAAGAACCGCGCGCGCTTGCCGGGAGCCCGAGCGCCCAAAGGGGCGAATCGACTCCTCCAGATATACCGCCGGGCAGCCAGCCAGGACACCGGGGCTCTGCCCAACAGACGCGAACCGAGGCCCGCGGAAGGACAGGCTGCGCACCCGGGCCGTAGGCCGGCACCCAGCGGGTCGCGACGTCCTACTAGGGGAGAAGTGCGGCCCACCGCACACCGGAACGGCCCCACCCCGCGGCGAGTGGAAAGGCAACCGGACACGACCCCGCCGCGGATTGCTCCGCGCGGGCGGCCGGCCCCATCTGCCGAGGGCGGAGGCCTGTGGCCGGATGGGCGTGAATCTCACCCGTTCGACCTTTCGGACTTCTCACGTTTACCCCAGAACGGTTTCACGTACTTTTGAACTCTCTCTTCAAAGTTCTTTTCAACTTTCCCTCACGGTACTTGTTCGCTATCGGTCTCGTGGTCATATTTAGTCTCAGATGGAGTTTACCACCCACTTGGAGCTGCACTCTCAAGCAACCCGACTCGAAGGAGAGGTCCCGCCGACGCTCGCACCGGCCGCTACGGGCCTGGCACCCTCTACGGGCCGTGGCCTCATTCAAGTTGGACTTGGGCTCGGCGCGAGGCGTCGGGGTAGTGGACCCTCCCAAACACCACATGCCACGACAGGCGGCAGCCTGCGGGGTTCGGTGCTGGACTCTTCCCTGTTCGCTCGCCGCTACTGGGGGAATCCTTGTTAGTTTCTTTTCCTCCGCTTAGTAATATGCTTAAATTCAGCGGGTAGTCTCGCCTGCTCTGAGGTCGTTGTACGAGGTGTCGCACGCCACACCGCCAGCCGGCTGTGCACGCTACCGAGTAAGTACCGGTATGCGAACCGCCAGGCGACGGGCGCGCATCGCACGTTTCAGGAGGCGCGGCCGGCCCCACAGGCGGCCGCGACGCTCCCAGGTCTGCGAAGCGGGGCAAACGCCGCGCGCTTCAGTATACGTAGCCGACCCTCAGCCAGACGTGGCCCGGGAACGGAATCCATGGACCGCAATGTGCGTTCGAAACGTCGATGTTCATGTGTCCTGCAGTTCACATGTCGACGCGCAATTTGCTGCGTTCTTCATCGACCCACGAGCCGAGTGATCCACCGTCCTGGGTGATCTTTTCTTAGTTTCCACTGTCTCTTTCAAGACAGTTGCATAGGCGGGACGTAGGCGTGTGGCGGCCCCTGTTCAAGCGTTCTGTGTCCAACGGCCTCACGGCCGATGGGCGTCGTACGGCTCCACACCGGAGCGGACAGGCAGTCGGGCGAAAGTCATTCAAAACCGGCGCCAGGCGCCAGGTGCCGCAGGCCAGCCGCTCCAGCGCTTCAGCGCTCGTACCACACAACATTGGCGTTAGTTTTGAGAAGCACGCGTGGTTCCGCACGCGGCGCACGGCTACTGCGAGCCGTACAGGTAGCGTGTTGCGCGACACGACACGCACATCGAACGACATGCAGTCTAGTCGGTAATGATCCTTCCGCAGGTTCACCTACGGAAACCTTGTTACGACTTTTACTTCCTCTAAATGATCAAGTTTGGTCATCTTTCCGGTAGCATCGGCAACGACAGAGTCAATGCCGCGTACCAGTCCGAAGACCTCACTAAATCATTCAATCGGTAGTAGCGACGGGCGGTGTGTACAAAGGGCAGGGACGTAATCAACGCGAGCTTATGACTCGCGCTTACTGGGAATTCCTCGTTCATGGGGAACAATTGCAAGCCCCAATCCCTAGCACGAAGGAGGTTCAGCGGGTTACCCCGACCTTTCGGCCTAGGAAGACACGCTGATTCCTTCAGTGTAGCGCGCGTGCGGCCCAGAACATCTAAGGGCATCACAGACCTGTTATTGCTCAATCTCGTGCGGCTAGAAGCCGCCTGTCCCTCTAAGAAGAAAAGTAATCGCTGACAGCACGAAGGATGTCACGCGACTAGTTAGCAGGCTAGAGTCTCGTTCGTTATCGGAATTAACCAGACAAATCGCTCCACCAACTAAGAACGGCCATGCACCACCACCCACCGAATCAAGAAAGAGCTATCAATCTGTCAATCCTTCCGGTGTCCGGGCCTGGTGAGGTTTCCCGTGTTGAGTCAAATTAAGCCGCAGGCTCCACTCCTGGTGGTGCCCTTCCGTCAATTCCTTTAAGTTTCAGCTTTGCAACCATACTTCCCCCGGAACCCAAAAGCTTTGGTTTCCCGGAGGCTGCCCGCCGAGTCATCGGAGGAACTGCGGCGGATCGCTGGCTGGCATCGTTTATGGTTAGAACTAGGGCGGTATCTGATCGCCTTCGAACCTCTAACTTTCGTTCTTGATTAATGAAAACATACTTGGCAAATGCTTTCGCTTCTGTTCGTCTTGCGACGATCCAAGAATTTCACCTCTAACGTCGCAATACGAATGCCCCCGCCTGTCCCTATTAATCATTACCTCGGGTTCCGAAAACCAACAAAATAGAACCGAGGTCCTATTCCATTATTCCATGCACACAGTATTCAGGCGGGCTCGCCTGCTTTAAGCACTCTAATTTGTTCAAAGTAAACGTGCCGGCCCACCGAGACACTCACTCAAGAGCACCCTGGTAGGATTGCAACGGGGTCCGCCTCGGGACGCACGAGCACGCACGAGGCGCGTCGCACGCCTTCGGCTCGCCCCACCGGCAGGACGTCCCACGATACATGCCAGTTAAACACCGACGGGCGGTGAACCAACAGCGTGGGACACAAATCCAACTACGAGCTTTTTAACCGCAACAACTTTAATATACGCTATTGGAGCTGGAATTACCGCGGCTGCTGGCACCAGACTTGCCCTCCAATAGATACTCGTTAAAGGATTTAAAGTGTACTCATTCCGATTACGGGGCCTCGGATGAGTCCCGTATCGTTATTTTTCGTCACTACCTCCCCGTGCCGGGAGTGGGTAATTTGCGCGCCTGCTGCCTTCCTTGGATGTGGTAGCCGTTTCTCAGGCTCCCTCTCCGGAATCGAACCCTGATTCCCCGTTACCCGTTACAACCATGGTAGGCGCAGAACCTACCATCGACAGTTGATAAGGCAGACATTTGAAAGATGCGTCGCCGGTACGAGGACCGTGCGATCAGCCCAAAGTTATTCAGAGTCACCAAGGCAAACGGACCGGACGAGCCGACCGATTGGTTTTGATCTAATAAAAGCGTCCCTTCCATCTCTGGTCGGGACTCTGTTTGCATGTATTAGCTCTAGAATTACCACAGTTATCCAAGTAACGTGGGTACGATCTAAGGAACCATAACTGATTTAATGAGCCATTCGCGGTTTCACCTTAATGCGGCTTGTACTGAGACATGCATGGCTTAATCTTTGAGACAAGCATATGACTACTGGCAGGATCAACCAGGGAGCTGCG
Source organism: Schistocerca americana (assembly GCF_021461395.2). NCBI lineage: Eukaryota > Metazoa > Arthropoda > Insecta > Orthoptera > Acrididae > Schistocerca > Schistocerca americana. The sequence continues at coordinate 199,185 of NW_025726752.1, forward strand.
TCAACTAGAGCTGAGCAGCCGGCCGCCCGGGAGTGTGTCCCGGGGGCCCGCGCGAACACGCAAGCGTCCGCTCAATTATTCTGCAAACAGGAGGAGGCTGAGCTCCCCTGCACAATACACCTCGAAACCCTCTCAGGTCCCGGCGGCGCGCAGCGCCGTCCTAAGTACTTGGTCGGGTTCGAGAGAGGCGCAATCGCCCGGAGTTTGGCGAGTAGACGCTTTAGGTGCGACCACCCGTGCTCCCAACTGAGCTTGCCGCTGCCGACAGAGGCCCGGGAGCGTGCTGTCGTGGCATTGCCGGCGGGAGACAACACGCGCCACCTACGGTGACCGGCAGCTCCAACGCCAGCGCCACAGAAGGACAAAAGCCCCACTTGGGTGCCGAAGCGAACTCTCCCAGCACAGCGCACGCGCCAACACGTCCGCACAGCTGCGATACAAACCACCTGCGAGAACCGCAGAGGCGACCGAGCAGCAGACGGCGTCGCGGCGCCGAGCGCCGGGCGGCGGCGCATCCTCAGCGCACACAGTCCTCAATCGGACCAGCACACTGCAGATGTCCACCGCGCTTCGCACCGGGCCCGCGAGGACCTACTTTGGCCGCACGGCGCCGCGTGCAGGGTGCGCCGGCGCGCAGCTGCGCCGCCTGCCGCCTCCGTCGGCCGGCGCGCCTGCCACTGGCCGCCCCCACCAGCCGGCTGTAGCGCGTGCGCCCACGCACCGCGCGGCCAGCACGCCGGGAGGCCCCCCCTCACCGGCCGGGGACGGTCCCACCCAGCCACCGCCGCGTATCGCTTCACACCCAGATGCCATTCACGTTCGTGGGCATGGTGGGTATCGCTGGAACAACCGGTTGGTAGCTCAACCGATCGTCGCCATCACTGATTCACCTCTAGCGAGAACAACCGCACCACAACGGTTTACCAGTTGTTCATTTGCATAACGTCACCAGCAAACGTAGGCGTCCATCGCCATTTGCAAATTCAACGATTGTTGCATGCCTGTGTCAGGTGTCACGACACACTATGTCTGCCCACATACACGCAACAACATGTGCACGCTTCGCGAACACGTGGAAGGTGGCCCCCGTACGTATGCGATGTCCATTGCGCGAACGACTGTCAACCGGCCTCTGTCGCATGTCGCAGATGTGGAACGCAGTGCACCATGCTATCACGGTGTGTGAGAAGAGACGACTACGTCTGACAACACGCGCCACTACATCAACAGACGGCTCATGCTGATCGCCATCCAGGGCATACCACACTGCAATCCAGCTCTTATAGGGAGACGACACGTAGCTGAGTGCACAACATTTGGACCGCATGGTTCGCCGTTGTTGGCGCAGTCGTTGTACGGTCACATGTACCACGATGTATCATTCAGTACATGAGGACCAATGTGCAGTACAGTGTGTGATTTGGACGTACAACATCAGCGGACAGTTGACACAGGCCGTACCACAGCGTAGGCTAAGTGCTTCGCACATGCGAATGCCAATGAACAACTGCAAATGCCAATGAACAACTGCAAAGGGCATTGAGCATGTACGTCCTGCTGCCATCCACATTACAGTGTATAGCTGCAAGGTGTTTAACATGAAGCGATACACTGGGGACCGGGCAGTGCGAGTAGCAAACTATATTGCGGGGGTTGCAGTTAGGCAACACTACACTAATTTAACGCGTCGTATGACAATTACAGAGCAGGTTAAGGCCCAACGTGTGTTGGGTTAAGGCCCAACGTGTGTTGGGTTAAGGCCCAACGTGTGTTGGGTTAAGGCCCAACGTGTGTTGGGTTAAGGCCCAACGTGTGTTGGGTTAAGGCCCAACGTGTGTTGGGTTAAGGCCCAACGTGTGTTGGGTTAAGGCCCAACGTGTGTTGGGTTAAGGCCCAACGTGTGTTGGGTTAAGGCCCAACGTGTGTTGGGTTAAGGCCCAACGTGTGTTGGGTTAAGGCCCAACGTGTGTTGGGTTACGTTAAGGGGCAATGTGGGTTACGTTAAGGGGCAATGTGGGTTACGTTAAGGGGCAATGTGGGTTACGTTACGGCGCAATATAGGTTACGTTACGGCGCAATATAGGTTACGTTAAGGCGCAATATCGGTTACGTTAAGGCGCAATACAGGTTACGTTAAGGCGCAATACAGGTTACGTTAAGGCGCAATACAGGTTACGTTAAGGCGCAATACAGGTTACGTTAAGGCGCAATACAGGTTACGTTAAGGCGCAATGCAGGTTACGTTAAGGCGCAATGCAGGTTACGTTAAGGCGCAATACAGGTTACGTTAAGGCGCAATACAGGTTACGTTAAGGCGCAATACAGGTTACGTTAAGGCGCAATACAGGTTACGTTAAGGCGCAATACAGGTTACGTTAAGGCGCAATACAGGTTACGTTAAGGCGCAATACAGGTTACGTTAAGGCGCAATACAGGTTACGTTAAGGCGCAATACAGGTTACGTTAAGGCGCAATACAGGTTACGTTAAGGCGCAATACAGGTTACGTTAAGGCGCAATACAGGTTACGTTAAGGCGCAATACAGGTTACGTTAAGGCGCAATACAGGTTACGTTAAGGCGCAATACAGGTTACGTTAAGGCGCAATACAGGTTACGTTAAGGCGCAATACAGGTTACGTTAAGGCGCAATACAGGTTACGTTAAGGCGCAATACAGGTTAGGTTAAGGCGCAATACAGGTTAGGTTAAGGCGCAATACAGGTTAGGTTAAGGTACGACATAGGTTAGGTTAAGGTACGACATAGGTTAGGTTAAGGTACGACATAGGTTAGGTTAAGGTACGACATAGGTTAGGTTAAGGTACGACATAGGTTAGGTTAAGGTACGACATAGGTTAGGTTAAGGTACGACATAGGTTAGGTTAAGGTACGACATAGGTTAGGTTAAGGTACGACATAGGTTAGGTTAAGGTACGACATAGGTTAGGTTAAGGTACGACATAGGTTAGGTTAAGGTACGACATAGGTTAGGTTAAGGTACGACATAGGTTAGGTTAAGGTACGACATAGGTTAGGTTAAGGTACGACATAGGTTAGGTTAAGGTACGACATAGGTTAGGTTAAGGTACGACATAGGTTAGGTTAAGGTACGACATAGGTTAGGTTAAGGTACGACATAGGTTAGGTTAAGGTACGACATAGGTTAGGTTAAGGTACGACATAGGTTAGGTTAAGGTACGACATAGGTTAGGTTAAGGTACGACATAGGTTAGGTTAAGGTACGACATAGGTTAGGTTAAGGTACGACATAGGTTAGGTTAAGGTACGACATAGGTTAGGTTAAGGTACGACATAGG